>NW_027144337.1:0-38668 GCF_026170545.1 Melanerpes formicivorus | reverse complement strand
CAGCACAGGGAATAAGGTAGGGAAGAATTCTAAGGATCATTTTGACTGCCTCCAGAAGTTAGATCAGATGGCAAATTGGATTTGGTGCTAGGTCTTTCCCTTTAGGTTTTACCCCAACAATGTTTTCATTAGTTTCGCTCACTCTCGAAATCAAGCATTTTACAGCAGTTGGAGCAGCCTGTATCTCAGCACAGGAATAAGGTAGGGAAGAATTCTAAGGATCATTTTGACTGCCTCCAGAAGTTAGATCAGATGGCAAATTGGATTTGGTGCTAGGTCTTTCCCTTTAGGTTTTACCCCAACAATGTTTTCATTAGTTTCGCTCACTCTCGAAATCAAGCATTTTACAGCAGGTTGGAGCAGCCTGTATCTCAGCACAGGAATAAGGTAGGGAAGAATTCTAAGGCTCATTTTGACTGCCTCCAGAAGTTAGATCAGATGGCAAATTGGATTTGGTGCTAGGTCTTTCCCTTTAGGTTTTACCCCAACAATGTTTTCATTAGTTTCGCTCACTCTCGAAATCAAGCATTTTACAGCAGGTTGGAGCAGCCTGTATCTCAGCACAGGAATAAGGTAGGGAAGAATTCTAAGGCTCATTTTGACTGCCTCCAGAAGTTAGATCAGATGGCAAATTGGATTTGGTGCTAGGTCTTTCCCTTTAGGTTTTACCCCAACAATGTTTTCATTAGTTTCGCTCACTCTCGAAATCAAGCATTTTACAGCAGGTTGGAGCAGCCTGTATCTCAGCACAGGAATAAGGTAGGGAAGAATTCTAAGGCTCATTTTGACTGCCTCCAGAAGTTAGATCAGATGGCAAATTGGATTTGGTGCTAGGTCTTTCCCTTTAGGTTTTACCCCAACAATGTTTTCATTAGTTTCGCTCACTCTCGAAATCAAGCATTTTACAGCAGGTTGGAGCAGCCTGTATCTCAGCACAGGAATAAGGTAGGGAAGAATTCTAAGGCTCATTTTGACTGCCTCCAGAAGTTAGATCAGATGGCAAATTGGATTTGGTGCTAGGTCTTTCCCTTTAGGTTTTACCCCAACAATGTTTTCATTAGTTTCGCTCACTCTCGAAATCAAGCATTTTACAGCAGGTTGGAGCAGCCTGTATCTCAGCACAGGAATAAGGTAGGGAAGAATTCTAAGGCTCATTTTGACTGCCTCCAGAAGATAGATCAGATGGCAAATTGGATTTGGTGCTAGGTCTTTCCCTTTAGGTTTTACCCCAACAATGTTTTCATTAGTTTCGCTCACTCTCGAAATCAAGCATTTTACAGCAGGTTGGAGCAGCCTGTATCTCAGCACAGGAATAAGGTAGGGAAGAATTCAAAGGCTCATTTTGACTGCCTCCAGAAGTTAGATCAGATGGCAAATTGGATTTGGTGCTAGGTCTTTCCCTTTAGGTTTTACCCCCAACAATGTTTTCATTAGTTTCGCTCACTCTCGAAATCAAGCATTTTACAGCAGGTTGGAGCAGCCTGTATCTCAGCACAGGAATAAGGTAGGGAAGAATTCTAAGGCTCATTTTGACTGCCTCCAGAAGTTAGATCAGATGGCAAATTGGATTTGGTGCTAGGTCTTTCCCTTTAGGTTTTACCCCAACAATGTTTTCATTAGTTTCGCTCACTCTCGAAATCAAGCATTTTACAGCAGGTTGGAGCAGCCTGTATCTCAGCACAGGAATAAGGTAGGGAAGAATTCAAAGGCTCATTTTGACTGCCTCCAGAAGTTAGATCAGATGGCAAATTGGATTTGGTGCTAGGTCTTTCCCTTTAGGTTTTACCCCCAACAATGTTTTCATTAGTTTCGCTCACTCTCGAAATCAAGCATTTTACAGCAGGTTGGAGCAGCCTGTATCTCAGCACAGGAATAAGGTAGGGAAGAATTCTAAGGATCATTTTGACTGCCTCCAGAAGTTAGATCAGATGGCAAATTGGATTTGGTGCTAGGTCTTTCCCTTAGGTTTTACCCCAACAATGTTTTCATTAGTTTCGCTCACTCTCGAAATCAAGCATTTTACAGCAGGTTGGAGCAGCCTGTATCTCAGCACAGGAATAAGGTAGGGAAGAATTCTAAGGCTCATTTTGACTGCCTCCAGAAGTTAGATCAGATGGCAAATTGGATTTGGTGCTAGGTCTTTCCCTTTAGGTTTTACCCCCAACAATGTTTTCATTAGTTTCGCTCACTCTCGAAATCAAGCATTTTACAGCAGGTTGGAGCAGCCTGTATCTCAGCACAGGAATAAGGTAGGGAAGAATTCTAAGGATCATTTTGACTGCCTCCAGAAGTTAGATCAGATGGCAAATTGGATTTGGTGCTAGGTCTTTCCCTTTAGGTTTTACCCCCAACAATGTTTTCATTAGTTTCGCTCACTCTCGAAATCAAGCATTTTACAGCAGGTTGGAGCAGCCTGTATCTCAGCACAGGAATAAGGTAGGGAAGAATTCTAAGGATCATTTTGACTGCCTCCAGAAGTTAGATCAGATGGCAAATTGGATTTGGTGCTAGGTCTTTCCCTTTAGGTTTTACCCCAACAATGTTTTCATTAGTTTCGCTCACTCTCGAAATCAAGCATTTTACAGCAGGTTGGAGCAGCCTGTATCTCAGCACAGGAATAAGGTAGGGAAGAATTCTAAGGATCATTTTGACTGCCTCCAGAAGTTAGATCAGATGGCAAATTGGATTTGGTGCTAGGTCTTTCCCTTTAGGTTTTACCCCAACAATGTTTTCATTAGTTTCGCTCACTCTCGAAATCAAGCATTTTACAGCAGGTTGGAGCAGCCTGTATCTCAGCACAGGAATAAGGTAGGGAAGAATTCTAAGGCTCATTTTGACTGCCTCCAGAAGTTAGATCAGATGGCAAATTGGATTTGGTGCTAGGTCTTTCCCTTTAGGTTTTACCCCAACAATGTTTTCATTAGTTTCGCTCACTCTCGAAATCAAGCATTTTACAGCAGGTTGGAGCAGCCTGTATCTCAGCACAGGAATAAGGTAGGGAAGAATTCTAAGGCTCATTTTGACTGCCTCCAGAAGTTAGATCAGATGGCAAATTGGATTTGGTGCTAGGTCTTTCCCTTTAGGTTTTACCCCAACAATGTTTTCATTAGTTTCGCTCACTCTCGAAATCAAGCATTTTACAGCAGGTTGGAGCAGCCTGTATCTCAGCACAGGAATAAGGTAGGGAAGAATTCTAAGGCTCATTTTGACTGCCTCCAGAAGTTAGATCAGATGGCAAATTGGATTTGGTGCTAGGTCTTTCCCTTTAGGTTTTACCCCAACAATGTTTTCATTAGTTTCGCTCACTCTCGAAATCAAGCATTTTACAGCAGGTTGGAGCAGCCTGTATCTCAGCACAGGAATAAGGTAGGGAAGAATTCTAAGGCTCATTTTGACTGCCTCCAGAAGTTAGATCAGATGGCAAATTGGATTTGGTGCTAGGTCTTTCCCTTTAGGTTTTACCCCAACAATGTTTTCATTAGTTTCGCTCACTCTTGAAATCAAGCATTTTACAGCAGGTTGGAGCAGCCTGTATCTCAGCACAGGAATAAGGTAGGGAAGAATTCTAAGGCTCATTTTGACTGCCTCCAGAAGTTAGATCAGATGGCAAATTGGATTTGGTGCTAGGTCTTTCCCTTTAGGTTTTACCCCAACAATGTTTTCATTAGTTTCGCTCACTCTTGAAATCAAGCATTTTACAGCAGGTTGGAGCAGCCTGTATCTCAGCACAGGAATAAGGTAGGGAAGAATTCAAAGGCTCATTTTGACTGCCTCCAGAAGTTAGATCAGATGGCAAATTGGATTTGGTGCTAGGTCTTTCCCTTTAGGTTTTACCCCAACAATGTTTTCATTAGTTTCGCTCACTCTCGAAATCAAGCATTTTACAGCAGGTTGGAGCAGCCTGTATCTCAGCACAGGAATAAGGTAGGGAAGAATTCTAAGGATCATTTTGACTGCCTCCAGAAGTTAGATCAGATGGCAAATTGGATTTGGTGCTAGGTCTTTCCCTTTAGGTTTTACCCCAACAATGTTTTCATTAGTTTCGCTCACTCTCGAAATCAAGCATTTTACAGCAGGTTGGAGCAGCCTGTATCTCAGCACAGGAATAAGGTAGGGAAGAATTCTAAGGATCATTTTGACTGCCTCCAGAAGTTAGATCAGATGGCAAATTGGATTTGGTGCTAGGTCTTTCCCTTTAGGTTTTACCCCCAACAATGTTTTCATTAGTTTCGCTCACTCTCGAAATCAAGCATTTTACAGCAGGTTGGAGCAGCCTGTATCTCAGCACAGGAATAAGGTAGGGAAGAATTCTAAGGATCATTTTGACTGCCTCCAGAAGTTAGATCAGATGGCAAATTGGATTTGGTGCTAGGTCTTTCCCTTTAGGTTTTACCCCAACAATGTTTTCATTAGTTTCGCTCACTCTCGAAATCAAGCATTTTACAGCAGGTTGGAGCAGCCTGTATCTCAGCACAGGAATAAGGTAGGGAAGAATTCTAAGGCTCATTTTGACTGCCTCCAGAAGTTAGATCAGATGGCAAATTGGATTTGGTGCTAGGTCTTTCCCTTTAGGTTTTACCCCAACAATGTTTTCATTAGTTTCGCTCACTCTCGAAATCAAGCATTTTACAGCAGGTTGGAGCAGCCTGTATCTCAGCACAGGAATAAGGTAGGGAAGAATTCTAAGGCTCATTTTGACTGCCTCCAGAAGTTAGATCAGATGGCAAATTGGATTTGGTGCTAGGTCTTTCCCTTTAGGTTTTACCCCAACAATGTTTTCATTAGTTTCGCTCACTCTCGAAATCAAGCATTTTACAGCAGGTTGGAGCAGCCTGTATCTCAGCACAGGAATAAGGTAGGGAAGAATTCTAAGGCTCATTTTGACTGCCTCCAGAAGTTAGATCAGATGGCAAATTGGATTTGGTGCTAGGTCTTTCCCCTTTAGGTTTTACCCCAACAATGTTTTCATTAGTTTCGCTCACTCTCGAAATCAAGCATTTTACAGCAGGTTGGAGCAGCCTGTATCTCAGCACAGGAATAAGGTAGGGAAGAATTCTAAGGCTCATTTTGACTGCCTCCAGAAGTTAGATCAGATGGCAAATTGGATTTGGTGCTAGGTCTTTCCCTTTAGGTTTTACCCCAACAATGTTTTCATTAGTTTCGCTCACTCTCGAAATCAAGCATTTTACAGCAGGTTGGGAGCAGCCTGTATCTCAGCACAGGAATAAGGTAGGGAAGAATTCTAAGGATCATTTTGACTGCCTCCAGAAGTTAGATCAGATGGCAAATTGGATTTGGTGCTAGGTCTTTCCCTTTAGGTTTTACCCCAACAATGTTTTCATTAGTTTCGCTCACTCTCGAAATCAAGCATTTTACAGCAGGTTGGAGCAGCCTGTATCTCAGCACAGGAATAAGGTAGGGAAGAATTCTAAGGATCATTTTGACTGCCTCCAGAAGTTAGATCAGATGGCAAATTGGATTTGGTGCTAGGTCTTTCCCTTTAGGTTTTACCCCAACAATGTTTTCATTAGTTTCGCTCACTCTCGAAATCAAGCATTTTACAGCAGGTTGGAGCAGCCTGTATCTCAGCACAGGAATAAGGTAGGGAAGAATTCTAAGGATCATTTTGACTGCCTCCAGAAGTTAGATCAGATGGCAAATTGGATTTGGTGCTAGGTCTTTCCCTTTAGGTTTTACCCCAACAATGTTTTCATTAGTTTCGCTCACTCTCGAAATCAAGCATTTTACAGCAGGTTGGAGCAGCCTGTATCTCAGCACAGGAATAAGGTAGGGAAGAATTCTAAGGATCATTTTGACTGCCTCCAGAAGTTAGATCAGATGGCAAATTGGATTTGGTGCTAGGTCTTTCCCTTTAGGTTTTACCCCAACAATGTTTTCATTAGTTTCGCTCACTCTCGAAATCAAGCATTTTACAGCAGGTTGGAGCAGCCTGTATCTCAGCACAGGAATAAGGTAGGGAAGAATTCTAAGGCTCATTTTGACTGCCTCCAGAAGTTAGATCAGATGGCAAATTGGATTTGGTGCTAGGTCTTTCCCTTTAGGTTTTACCCCAACAATGTTTTCATTAGTTTCGCTCACTCTCGAAATCAAGCATTTTACAGCAGGTTGGAGCAGCCTGTATCTCAGCACAGGAATAAGGTAGGGAAGAATTCTAAGGCTCATTTTGACTGCCTCCAGAAGTTAGATCAGATGGCAAATTGGATTTGGTGCTAGGTCTTTCCCTTTAGGTTTTACCCCAACAATGTTTTCATTAGTTTCGCTCACTCTCGAAATCAAGCATTTTACAGCAGGTTGGAGCAGCCTGTATCTCAGCACAGGAATAAGGTAGGGAAGAATTCTAAGGCTCATTTTGACTGCCTCCAGAAGTTAGATCAGATGGCAAATTGGATTTGGTGCTAGGTCTTTCCCTTTAGGTTTTTACCCCAACAATGTTTTCATTAGTTTCGCTCACTCTCGAAATCAAGCATTTTACAGCAGGTTGGAGCAGCCTGTATCTCAGCACAGGAATAAGGTAGGGAAGAATTCTAAGGCTCATTTTGACTGCCTCCAGAAGTTAGATCAGATGGCAAATTGGATTTGGTGCTAGGTCTTTCCCTTTAGGTTTTACCCCAACAATGTTTTCATTAGTTTCGCTCACTCTCGAAATCAAGCATTTTACAGCAGGTTGGAGCAGCCTGTATCTCAGCACAGGAATAAGGTAGGGAAGAATTCTAAGGCTCATTTTGACTGCCTCCAGAAGTTAGATCAGATGGCAAATTGGATTTGGTGCTAGGTCTTTCCCTTTAGGTTTTACCCCAACAATGTTTTCATTAGTTTCGCTCACTCTCGAAATCAAGCATTTTACAGCAGGTTGGAGCAGCCTGTATCTCAGCACAGGAATAAGGTAGGGAAGAATTCTAAGGATCATTTTGACTGCCTCCAGAAGTTAGATCAGATGGCAAATTGGATTTGGTGCTAGGTCTTTCCCTTTAGGTTTTACCCCAACAATGTTTTCATTAGTTTCGCTCACTCTCGAAATCAAGCATTTTACAGCAGGTTGGAGCAGCCTGTATCTCAGCACAGGAATAAGGTAGGGAAGAATTCTAAGGCTCATTTTGACTGCCTCCAGAAGTTAGATCAGATGGCAAATTGGATTTGGTGCTAGGTCTTTCCCTTTAGGTTTTACCCCAACAATGTTTTCATTAGTTTCGCTCACTCTCGAAATCAAGCATTTTACAGCAGGTTGGAGCAGCCTGTATCTCAGCACAGGAATAAGGTAGGGAAGAATTCTAAGGCTCATTTTGACTGCCTCCAGAAGATAGATCAGATGGCAAATTGGATTTGGTGCTAGGTCTTTCCCTTTAGGTTTTACCCCAACAATGTTTTCATTAGTTTCGCTCACTCTCGAAATCAAGCATTTTACAGCAGGTTGGAGCAGCCTGTATCTCAGCACAGGAATAAGGTAGGGAAGAATTCAAAGGCTCATTTTGACTGCCTCCAGAAGTTAGATCAGATGGCAAATTGGATTTGGTGCTAGGTCTTTCCCTTTAGGTTTTACCCCAACAATGTTTTCATTAGTTTCGCTCACTCTCGAAATCAAGCATTTTACAGCAGGTTGGAGCAGCCTGTATCTCAGCACAGGAATAAGGTAGGGAAGAATTCTAAGGCTCATTTTGACTGCCTCCAGAAGTTAGATCAGATGGCAAATTGGATTTGGTGCTAGGTCTTTCCCTTTAGGTTTTACCCCAACAATGTTTTCATTAGTTTCGCTCACTCTCGAAATCAAGCATTTTACAGCAGGTTGGAGCAGCCTGTATCTCAGCACAGGAATAAGGTAGGGAAGAATTCAAAGGCTCATTTTGACTGCCTCCAGAAGTTAGATCAGATGGCAAATTGGATTTGGTGCTAGGTCTTTCCCTTTAGGTTTTACCCCAACAATGTTTTCATTAGTTTCGCTCACTCTCGAAATCAAGCATTTTACAGCAGGTTGGAGCAGCCTGTATCTCAGCACAGGAATAAGGTAGGGAAGAATTCTAAGGATCATTTTGACTGCCTCCAGAAGTTAGATCAGATGGCAAATTGGATTTGGTGCTAGGTCTTTCCCTTTAGGTTTTACCCCAACAATGTTTTCATTAGTTTCGCTCACTCTCGAAATCAAGCATTTTACAGCAGGTTGGAGCAGCCTGTATCTCAGCACAGGAATAAGGTAGGGAAGAATTCTAAGGATCATTTTGACTGCCTCCAGAAGTTAGATCAGATGGCAAATTGGATTTGGGGCTAGGTCTTTCCCTTTAGGTTTTACCCCAACAATGTTTTCATTAGTTTCGCTCACTCTCGAAATCAAGCATTTTACAGCAGGTTGGAGCAGCCTGTATCTCAGCACAGGAATAAGGTAGGGAAGAATTCTAAGGATCATTTTGACTGCCTCCAGAAGTTAGATCAGATGGCAAATTGGATTTGGTGCTAGGTCTTTCCCTTTAGGTTTTACCCCAACAATGTTTTCATTAGTTTCGCTCACTCTCGAAATCAAGCATTTTACAGCAGGTTGGAGCAGCCTGTATCTCAGCACAGGAATAAGGTAGGGAAGAATTCTAAGGATCATTTTGACTGCCTCCAGAAGTTAGATCAGATGGCAAATTGGATTTGGTGCTAGGTCTTTCCCTTTAGGTTTTACCCCAACAATGTTTTCATTAGTTTCGCTCACTCTCGAAATCAAGCATTTTACAGCAGGTTGGAGCAGCCTGTATCTCAGCACAGGAATAAGGTAGGGAAGAATTCTAAGGATCATTTTGACTGCCTCCAGAAGTTAGATCAGATGGCAAATTGGATTTGGTGCTAGGTCTTTCCCTTTAGGTTTTACCCCAACAATGTTTTCATTAGTTTCGCTCACTCTCAAAATCAAGCATTTTACAGCAGGTTGGAGCAGCCTGTATCTCAGCACAGGAATAAGGTAGGGAAGAATTCTAAGGCTCATTTTGACTGCCTCCAGAAGTTAGATCAGATGGCAAATTGGATTTGGTGCTAGGTCTTTCCCTTTAGGTTTTACCCCAACAATGTTTTCATTAGTTTCGCTCACTCTCGAAATCAAGCATTTTACAGCAGGTTGGAGCAGCCTGTATCTCAGCACAGGAATAAGGTAGGGAAGAATTCTAAGGCTCATTTTGACTGCCTCCAGAAGTTAGATCAGATGGCAAATTGGATTTGGTGCTAGGTCTTTCCCTTTAGGTTTTACCCCAACAATGTTTTCATTAGTTTCGCTCACTCTCGAAATCAAGCATTTTACAGCAGGTTGGAGCAGCCTGTATCTCAGCACAGGAATAAGGTAGGGAAGAATTCTAAGGCTCATTTTGACTGCCTCCAGAAGTTAGATCAGATGGCAAATTGGATTTGGTGCTAGGTCTTTCCCTTTAGGTTTTACCCCAACAATGTTTTCATTAGTTTCGCTCACTCTCGAAATCAAGCATTTTACAGCAGGTTGGAGCAGCCTGTATCTCAGCACAGGAATAAGGTAGGGAAGAATTCTAAGGCTCATTTTGACTGCCTCCAGAAGTTAGATCAGATGGCAAATTGGATTTGGTGCTAGGTCTTTCCCTTTAGGTTTTACCCCAACAATGTTTTCATTAGTTTCGCTCACTCTTGAAATCAAGCATTTTACAGCAGGTTGGAGCAGCCTGTATCTCAGCACAGGAATAAGGTAGGGAAGAATTCTAAGGCTCATTTTGACTGCCTCCAGAAGTTAGATCAGATGGCAAATTGGATTTGGTGCTAGGTCCTTTCCCTTTAGGTTTTACCCCAACAATGTTTTCATTAGTTTCGCTCACTCTTGAAATCAAGCATTTTACAGCAGGTTGGAGCAGCCTGTATCTCAGCACAGGAATAAGGTAGGGAAGAATTCTAAGGCTCATTTTGACTGCCTCCAGAAGTTAGATCAGATGGCAAATTGGATTTGGTGCTAGGTCTTTCCCTTTAGGTTTTACCCCAACAATGTTTTCATTAGTTTCGCTCACTCTCGAAATCAAGCATTTTACAGCAGGTTGGAGCAGCCTGTATCTCAGCACAGGAATAAGGTAGGGAAGAATTCTAAGGCTCATTTTGACTGCCTCCAGAAGTTAGATCAGATGGCAAATTGGATTTGGTGCTAGGTCTTTCCCTTTAGGTTTTACCCCAACAATGTTTTCATTAGTTTCGCTCACTCTCGAAATCAAGCATTTTACAGCAGGTTGGAGCAGCCTGTATCTCAGCACAGGAATAAGGTAGGGAAGAATTCTAAGGATCATTTTGACTGCCTCCAGAAGTTAGATCAGATGGCAAATTGGATTTGGTGCTAGGTCTTTCCCTTTAGGTTTTACCCCAACAATGTTTTCATTAGTTTCGCTCACTCTCGAAATCAAGCATTTTACAGCAGGTTGGAGCAGCCTGTATCTCAGCACAGGAATAAGGTAGGGAAGAATTCTAAGGCTCATTTTGACTGCCTCCAGAAGTTAGATCAGATGGCAAATTGGATTTGGTGCTAGGTCTTTCCCTTTAGGTTTTACCCCAACAATGTTTTCATTAGTTTCGCTCACTCTCGAAATCAAGCATTTTACAGCAGGTTGGAGCAGCCTGTATCTCAGCACAGGAATAAGGTAGGGAAGAATTCAAAGGCTCATTTTGACTGCCTCCAGAAGATAGATCAGATGGCAAATTGGATTTGGTGCTAGGTCTTTCCCTTTAGGTTTTACCCCAACAATGTTTTCATTAGTTTCGCTCACTCTCGAAATCAAGCATTTTACAGCAGGTTGGAGCAGCCTGTATCTCAGCACAGGAATAAGGTAGGGAAGAATTCAAAGGCTCATTTTGACTGCCTCCAGAAGTTAGATCAGATGGCAAATTGGATTTGGTGCTAGGTCTTTCCCTTTAGGTTTTACCCCAACAATGTTTTCATTAGTTTCGCTCACTCTCGAAATCAAGCATTTTACAGCAGGTTGGAGCAGCCTGTATCTCAGCACAGGAATAAGGTAGGGAAGAATTCTAAGGCTCATTTTGACTGCCTCCAGAAGTTAGATCAGATGGCAAATTGGATTTGGTGCTAGGTCTTTCCCTTTAGGTTTTACCCCCAACAATGTTTTCATTAGTTTCGCTCACTCTCGAAATCAAGCATTTTACAGCAGGTTGGAGCAGCCTGTATCTCAGCACAGGAATAAGGTAGGGAAGAATTCAAAGGCTCATTTTGACTGCCTCCAGAAGTTAGATCAGATGGCAAATTGGATTTGGTGCTAGGTCTTTCCCTTTAGGTTTTACCCCAACAATGTTTTCATTAGTTTCGCTCACTCTCGAAATCAAGCATTTTACAGCAGGTTGGAGCAGCCTGTATCTCAGCACAGGAATAAGGTAGGGAAGAATTCTAAGGATCATTTTGACTGCCTCCAGAAGTTAGATCAGATGGCAAATTGGATTTGGTGCTAGGTCTTTCCCTTTAGGTTTTACCCCAACAATGTTTTCATTAGTTTCGCTCACTCTCGAAATCAAGCATTTTACAGCAGGTTGGAGCAGCCTGTATCTCAGCACAGGAATAAGGTAGGGGAAGAATTCTAAGGATCATTTTGACTGCCTCCAGAAGTTAGATCAGATGGCAAATTGGATTTGGGGCTAGGTCTTTCCCTTTAGGTTTTACCCCAACAATGTTTTCATTAGTTTCGCTCACTCTCGAAATCAAGCATTTTACAGCAGGTTGGAGCAGCCTGTATCTCAGCACAGGAATAAGGTAGGGAAGAATTCTAAGGATCATTTTGACTGCCTCCAGAAGTTAGATCAGATGGCAAATTGGATTTGGTGCTAGGTCTTTCCCTTTAGGTTTTACCCCAACAATGTTTTCATTAGTTTCGCTCACTCTCGAAATCAAGCATTTTACAGCAGGTTGGAGCAGCCTGTATCTCAGCACAGGAATAAGGTAGGGAAGAATTCTAAGGATCATTTTGACTGCCTCCAGAAGTTAGATCAGATGGCAAATTGGATTTGGTGCTAGGTCTTTCCCTTTAGGTTTTACCCCAACAATGTTTTCATTAGTTTCGCTCACTCTCGAAATCAAGCATTTTACAGCAGGTTGGAGCAGCCTGTATCTCAGCACAGGAATAAGGTAGGGAAGAATTCTAAGGATCATTTTGACTGCCTCCAGAAGTTAGATCAGATGGCAAATTGGATTTGGTGCTAGGTCTTTCCCTTTAGGTTTTACCCCAACAATGTTTTCATTAGTTTCGCTCACTCTCAAAATCAAGCATTTTACAGCAGGTTGGAGCAGCCTGTATCTCAGCACAGGAATAAGGTAGGGAAGAATTCTAAGGCTCATTTTGACTGCCTCCAGAAGTTAGATCAGATGGCAAATTGGATTTGGTGCTAGGTCTTTCCCTTTAGGTTTTACCCCAACAATGTTTTCATTAGTTTCGCTCACTCTCGAAATCAAGCATTTTACAGCAGGTTGGAGCAGCCTGTATCTCAGCACAGGAATAAGGTAGGGAAGAATTCTAAGGCTCATTTTGACTGCCTCCAGAAGTTAGATCAGATGGCAAATTGGATTTGGTGCTAGGTCTTTCCCTTTAGGTTTTACCCCAACAATATTTTCATTAGTTTCGCTCACTCTCGAAATCAAGCATTTTACAGCAGGTTGGAGCAGCCTGTATCTCAGCACAGGAATAAGGTAGGGAAGAATTCTAAGGCTCATTTTGACTGCCTCCAGAAGTTAGATCAGATGGCAAATTGGATTTGGTGCTAGGTCTTTCCCTTTAGGTTTTACCCCAACAATGTTTTCATTAGTTTCGCTCACTCTCGAAATCAAGCATTTTACAGCAGGTTGGAGCAGCCTGTATCTCAGCACAGGAATAAGGTAGGGAAGAATTCTAAGGCTCATTTTGACTGCCTCCAGAAGTTAGATCAGATGGCAAATTGGATTTGGTGCTAGGTCTTTCCCCTTTAGGTTTTACCCCCAACAATGTTTTCATTAGTTTCGCTCACTCTTGAAATCAAGCATTTTACAGCAGGTTGGAGCAGCCTGTATCTCAGCACAGGAATAAGGTAGGGAAGAATTCTAAGGCTCATTTTGACTGCCTCCAGAAGTTAGATCAGATGGCAAATTGGATTTGGTGCTAGGTCTTTCCCTTTAGGTTTTACCCCAACAATGTTTTCATTAGTTTCGCTCACTCTCGAAATCAAGCATTTTACAGCAGGTTGGAGCAGCCTGTATCTCAGCACAGGAATAAGGTAGGGGAAGAATTCTAAGGCTCATTTTGACTGCCTCCAGAAGTTAGATCAGATGGCAAATTGGATTTGGTGCTAGGTCTTTCCCTTTAGGTTTTACCCCAACAATGTTTTCATTAGTTTCGCTCACTCTCGAAATCAAGCATTTTACAGCAGGTTGGAGCAGCCTGTATCTCAGCACAGGAATAAGGTAGGGAAGAATTCTAAGGCTCATTTTGACTGCCTCCAGAAGTTAGATCAGATGGCAAATTGGATTTGGTGCTAGGTCTTTCCCTTTAGGTTTTACCCCAACAATGTTTTCATTAGTTTCGCTCACTCTCGAAATCAAGCATTTTACAGCAGGTTGGAGCAGCCTGTATCTCAGCACAGGAATAAGGTAGGGAAGAATTCTAAGGATCATTTTGACTGCCTCCAGAAGTTAGATCAGATGGCAAATTGGATTTGGTGCTAGGTCTTTCCCTTTAGGTTTTACCCCAACAATGTTTTCATTAGTTTCGCTCACTCTCGAAATCAAGCATTTTACAGCAGGTTGGAGCAGCCTGTATCTCAGCACAGGAATAAGGTAGGGAAGAATTCTAAGGCTCATTTTGACTGCCTCCAGAAGTTAGATCAGATGGCAAATTGGATTTGGTGCTAGGTCTTTCCCTTTAGGTTTTACCCCAACAATGTTTTCATTAGTTTCGCTCACTCTCAAAATCAAGCATTTTACAGCAGGTTGGAGCAGCCTGTATCTCAGCACAGGAATAAGGTAGGGAAGAATTCTAACGCTCATTTTGACTGCCTCCAGAAGTTAGATCAGATGGCAAATTGGATTTGGTGCTAGGTCTTTCCCTTTAGGTTTTACCCCAACAATGTTTTCATTAGTTTCGCTCACTCTCAAAATCAAACATTTTACAGCAGGTTGGAGCAGCCTGTATCTCAGCACAGGAATAAGGTAGGGAAGAATTCTAAGGCTCATTTTGACTGCCTCCAGAAGTTAGATCAGATGGCAAATTGGATTTGGTGCTAGGTCTTTCCCTTTAGGTTTTACCCCAACAATGTTTTCATTAGTTTCGCTCACTCTCGAAATCAAGCATTTTACAGCAGGTTGGAGCAGCCTGTATCTCAGCACAGGAATAAGGTAGGGAAGAATTCTAAGGCTCATTTTGACTGCCTCCAGAAGTTAGATCAGATGGCAAATTGGATTTGGTGCTAGGTCTTTCCCTTTAGGTTTTACCCCAACAATGTTTTCATTAGTTTCGCTCACTCTCGAAATCAAGCATTTTACAGCAGGTTGGAGCAGCCTGTATCTCAGCACAGGAATAAGGTAGGAAAGAATTCTAAGGCTCATTTTGACTGCCTCCAGAAGTTAGATCAGATGGCAAATTGGATTTGGTGCTAGGTCTTTCCCTTTAGGTTTTACCCCAACAATGTTTTCATTAGTTTCGCTCACTCTCGAAATCAAGCATTTTACAGCAGGTTGGAGCAGCCTGTATCTCAGCACAGGAATAAGGTAGGGAAGAATTCTAAGGATCATTTTGACTGCCTCCAGAAGTTAGATCAGATGGCAAATTGGATTTGGTGCTAGGTCTTTCCCTTTAGGTTTTACCCCAACAATGTTTTCATTAGTTTCGCTCACTCTCGAAATCAAGCATTTTACAGCAGGTTGGAGCAGCCTGTATCTCAGCACAGGAATAAGGTAGGGAAGAATTCTAAGGATCATTTTGACTGCCTCCAGAAGTTAGATCAGATGGCAAATTGGATTTGGTGCTAGGTCTTTCCCTTTAGGTTTTACCCCAACAATGTTTTTCATTAGTTTCGCTCACTCTCGAAATCAAGCATTTTACAGCAGGTTGGAGCAGCCTGTATCTCAGCACAGGAATAAGGTAGGGAAGAATTCTAAGGATCATTTTGACTGCCTCCAGAAGTTAGATCAGATGGCAAATTGGATTTGGTGCTAGGTCTTTCCCTTTAGGTTTTACCCCAACAATGTTTTCATTAGTTTCGCTCACTCTCGAAATCAAGCATTTTACAGCAGGTTGGAGCAGCCTGTATCTCAGCACAGGAATAAGGTAGGGAAGAATTCTAAGGATCATTTTGACTGCCTCCAGAAGTTAGATCAGATGGCAAATTGGATTTGGTGCTAGGTCTTTCCCTTTAGGTTTTACCCCAACAATGTTTTCATTAGTTTCGCTCACTCTCGAAATCAAGCATTTTACAGCAGGTTGGAGCAGCCTGTATCTCAGCACAGGAATAAGGTAGGGAAGAATTCTAAGGATCATTTTGACTGCCTCCAGAAGTTAGATCAGATGGCAAATTGGATTTGGTGCTAGGTCTTTCCCTTTAGGTTTTACCCCAACAATGTTTTCATTAGTTTCGCTCACTCTCGAAATCAAGCATTTTACAGCAGGTTGGAGCAGCCTGTATCTCAGCACAGGAATAAGGTAGGGAAGAATTCTAAGGATCATTTTGACTGCCTCCAGAAGTTAGATCAGATGGCAAATTGGATTTGGTGCTAGGTCTTTCCCTTTAGGTTTTACCCCAACAATGTTTTCATTAGTTTCGCTCACTCTCGAAATCAAGCATTTTACAGCAGGTTGGAGCAGCCTGTATCTCAGCACAGGAATAAGGTAGGGAAGAATTCTAAGGATCATTTTGACTGCCTCCAGAAGTTAGATCAGATGGCAAATTGGATTTGGTGCTAGGTCTTTCCCTTTAGGTTTTACCCCAACAATGTTTTCATTAGTTTCGCTCACTCTCGAAATCAAGCATTTTACAGCAGGTTGGAGCAGCCTGTATCTCAGCACAGGAATAAGGTAGGGAAGAATTCTAAGGCTCATTTTGACTGCCTCCAGAAGTTAGATCAGATGGCAAATTGGATTTGGTGCTAGGTCTTTCCCTTTAGGTTTTACCCCAACAATGTTTTCATTAGTTTCGCTCACTCTCGAAATCAAGCATTTTACAGCAGGTTGGAGCAGCCTGTATCTCAGCACAGGAATAAGGTAGGGAAGAATTCTAAGGCTCATTTTGACTGCCTCCAGAAGTTAGATCAGATGGCAAATTGGATTTGGTGCTAGGTCTTTCCCTTTAGGTTTTACCCCAACAATGTTTTCATTAGTTTCGCTCACTCTCGAAATCAAGCATTTTACAGCAGGTTGGAGCAAGCCTGTATCTCAGCACAGGAATAAGGTAGGGAAGAATTCTAAGGCTCATTTTGACTGCCTCCAGAAGTTAGATCAGATGGCAAATTGGATTTGGTGCTAGGTCTTTCCCTTTAGGTTTTAACCCCAACAATGTTTTCATTAGTTTCGCTCACTCTCGAAATCAAGCATTTTACAGCAGGTTGGAGCAGCCTGTATCTCAGCACAGGAATAAGGTAGGGAAGAATTCTAAGGCTCATTTTGACTGCCTCCAGAAGTTAGATCAGATGGCAAATTGGGATTTGGTGCTAGGTCTTTCCCTTTAGGTTTTACCCCAACAATGTTTTCATTAGTTTCGCTCACTCTCGAAATCAAGCATTTTACAGCAGGTTGGAGCAGCCTGTATCTCAGCACAGGAATAAGGTAGGGAAGAATTCTAAGGCTCATTTTGACTGCCTCCAGAAGTTAGATCAGATGGCAAATTGGATTTGGTGCTAGGTCTTTCCCTTTAGGTTTTACCCCAACAATGTTTTCATTAGTTTCGCTCACTCTCGAAATCAAGCATTTTACAGCAGGTTGGAGCAGCCTGTATCTCAGCACAGGAATAAGGTAGGGAAGAATTCTAAGGATCATTTTGACTGCCTCCAGAAGTTAGATCAGATGGCAAATTGGATTTGGTGCTAGGTCTTTCCCTTTAGGTTTTACCCCAACAATGTTTTCATTAGTTTCGCTCACTCTCGAAATCAAGCATTTTACAGCAGGTTGGAGCAGCCTGTATCTCAGCACAGGAATAAGGTAGGGAAGAATTCTAAGGCTCATTTTGACTGCCTCCAGAAGTTAGATCAGATGGCAAATTGGATTTGGTGCTAGGTCTTTCCCTTTAGGTTTTACCCCCAACAATGTTTTTCATTAGTTTCGCTCACTCTCAAAATCAAGCATTTTACAGCAGGTTGGAGCAGCCTGTATCTCAGCACAGGAATAAGGTAGGGAAGAATTCTAAGGCTCATTTTGACTGCCTCCAGAAGTTAGATCAGATGGCAAATTGGATTTGGTGCTAGGTCTTTCCCTTTAGGTTTTACCCCAACAATGTTTTCATTAGTTTCGCTCACTCTCGAAATCAAGCATTTTACAGCAGGTTGGAGCAGCCTGTATCTCAGCACAGGAATAAGGTAGGGAAGAATTCTAAGGCTCATTTTGACTGCCTCCAGAAGTTAGATCAGATGGCAAATTGGATTTGGTGCTAGGTCTTTCCCTTTAGGTTTTACCCCAACAATGTTTTCATTAGTTTCGCTCACTCTCAAAATCAAACATTTTACAGCAGGTTGGAGCAGCCTGTATCTCAGCACAGGAATAAGGTAGGGAAGAATTCTAAGGCTCATTTTGACTGCCTCCAGAAGTTAGATCAGATGGCAAATTGGATTTGGTGCTAGGTCTTTCCCTTTAGGTTTTTACCCCAACAATGTTTTCATTAGTTTCGCTCACTCTCGAAATCAAGCATTTTACAGCAGGTTGGAGCAGCCTGTATCTCAGCACAGGAATAAGGTAGGGAAGAATTCTAAGGCTCATTTTGACTGCCTCCAGAAGTTAGATCAGATGGCAAATTGGATTTGGTGCTAGGTCTTTCCCTTTAGGTTTTACCCCAACAATGTTTTCATTAGTTTCGCTCACTCTCGAAATCAAGCATTTTACAGCAGGTTGGAGCAGCCTGTATCTCAGCACAGGAATAAGGTAGGGAAGAATTCTAAGGATCATTTTGACTGCCTCCAGAAGTTAGATCAGATGGCAAATTGGATTTGGTGCTAGGTCTTTCCCTTTAGGTTTTACCCCAACAATGTTTTCATTAGTTTCGCTCACTCTCGAAATCAAGCATTTTACAGCAGGTTGGAGCAGCCTGTATCTCAGCACAGGAATAAGGTAGGGAAGATTCTAAGGCTCATTTTGACTGCCTCCAGAAGTTAGATCAGATGGCAAATTGGATTTGGTGCTAGGTCTTTCCCTTTAGGTTTTACCCCAACAATGTTTTCATTAGTTTCGCTCACTCTCGAAATCAAGCATTTTACAGCAGGTTGGAGCAGCCTGTATCTCAGCACAGGAATAAGGTAGGGAAGAATTCAAAGGCTCATTTTGACTGCCTCCAGAAGTTAGATCAGATGGCAAATTGGATTTGGTGCTAGGTCTTTCCCTTTAGGTTTTACCCCCAACAATGTTTTCATTAGTTTCGCTCACTCTCGAAATCAAGCATTTTACAGCAGGTTGGAGCAGCCTGTATCTCAGCACAGGAATAAGGTAGGGAAGAATTCTAAGGCTCATTTTGACTGCCTCCAGAAGTTAGATCAGATGGCAAATTGGATTTGGTGCTAGGTCTTTCCCTTTAGGTTTTACCCCAACAATGTTTTCATTAGTTTCGCTCACTCTCGAAATCAAGCATTTTACAGCAGGTTGGAGCAGCCTGTATCTCAGCACAGGAATAAGGTAGGGGAAGAATTCTAAGGCTCATTTTGACTGCCTCCAGAAGTTAGATCAGATGGCAAATTGGATTTGGTGCTAGGTCTTTCCCTTTAGGTTTTACCCCAACAATGTTTTCATTAGTTTCGCTCACTCTCGAAATCAAGCATTTTACAGCAGGTTGGAGCAGCCTGTATCTCAGCACAGGAATAAGGTAGGGAAGAATTCTAAGGCTCATTTTGACTGCCTCCAGAAGTTAGATCAGATGGCAAATTGGATTTGGTGCTAGGTCTTTCCCTTTAGGTTTTACCCCAACAATGTTTTCATTAGTTTCGCTCACTCTCGAAATCAAGCATTTTACAGCAGGTTGGAGCAGCCTGTATCTCAGCACAGGAATAAGGTAGGGAAGAATTCAAATGCTCATTTTGACTGCCTCCAGAAGTTAGATCAGATGGCAAATTGGATTTGGTGCTAGGTCTTTCCCTTTAGGTTTTACCCCAACAATGTTTTCATTAGTTTCGCTCACATCTCGAAATCAAGCATTTTACAGCAGGTTGGAGCAGCCTGTATCTCAGCACAGGAATAAGGTAGGGAAGAATTCTAAGGCTCATTTTGACTGCCCTCCAGAAGTTAGATCAGATGGCAAATTGGATTTGGTGCTAGGTCTTTCCCTTTAGGTTTTACCCCAACAATGTTTTCATTAGTTTCGCTCACTCATCAAGCATTTTACAGCAGGTTGGAGCAGCCTGTATCTCAGCACAGGAATAAGGTAGGGAAGAATTCAAAGGCTCATTTTGACTGCCTCCAGAAGTTAGATCAGATGGCAAATTGGATTTGGTGCTAGGTCTTTCCCTTTAGGTTTTACCCCAACAATGTTTTCATTAGTTTCGCTCACTCTCGAAATCAAGCATTTTACAGCAGGTTGGAGCAGCCTGTATCTCAGCACAGGAATAAGGTAGGGAAGAATTCAAAGGCTCATTGTGACTGCCTCCAGAAGTTAGATCAGATGGCAAATTGGATTTGGTGCTAGGTCTTTCCCTTTAGGTTTTACCCCAACAATGTTTTCATTAGTTTCGCTCACTCTCGAAATCAAGCATTTTACAGCAGGTTGGAGCAGCCTGTATCTCAGCACAGGAATAAGGTAGGGAAGAATTCTAAGGCTCATTTTGACTGCCTCCAGAAGTTAGATCAGATGGCAAATTGGATTTGGTGCTAGGTCTTTCCCTTTAGGTTTTACCCCAACAATGTTTTCATTAGTTTCGCTCACTCTCGAAATCAAGCATTTTACAGCAGGTTGGAGCAGCCTGTATCTCAGCACAGGAATAAGGTAGGGAAGAATTCTAAGGCTCATTTTGACTGCCTCCAGAAGTTAGATCAGATGGCAAATTGGATTTGGTGCTAGGTCTTTCCCTTTAGGTTTTACCCCAACAATGTTTTCATTAGTTTCGCTCACTCTCGAAATCAAGCATTTTACAGCAGGTTGGAGCAGCCTGTATCTCAGCACAGGAATAAGGTAGGGAAGAATTCTAAGGCTCATTTTGACTGCCTCCAGAAGTTAGATCAGATGGCAAATTGGATTTGGTGCTAGGTCTTTCCCTTTAGGTTTTACCCCAACAATGTTTTCATTAGTTTCGCTCACTCTCGAAATCAAGCATTTTACAGCAGGTTGGAGCAGCCTGTATCTCAGCACAGGAATAAGGTAGGGAAGAATTCTAAGGCTCATTTTGACTGCCTCCAGAAGTTAGATCAGATGGCAAATTGGATTTGGTGCTAGGTCTTTCCCTTTAGGTTTTACCCCAACAATGTTTTCATTAGTTTCGCTCACTCTCGAAATCAAGCATTTTACAGCAGGTTGGAGCAGCCTGTATCTCAGCACAGGAATAAGGTAGGGAAGAATTCTAAGGCTCATTTTGACTGCCTCCAGAAGTTAGATCAGATGGCAAATTGGATTTGGTGCTAGGTCTTTCCCTTTAGGTTTTACCCCAACAATGTTTTCATTAGTTTCGCTCACTCTCAAAATCAAACATTTTACAGCAGGTTGGAGCAGCCTGTATCTCAGCACAGGAATAAGGTAGGGAAGAATTCTAAGGCTCATTTTGACTGCCTCCAGAAGTTAGATCAGATGGCAAATTGGATTTGGTGCTAGGTCTTTCCCTTTAGGTTTTACCCCAACAATGTTTTCATTAGTTTCGCTCACTCTCGAAATCAAGCATTTTACAGCAGGTTGGAGCAGCCTGTATCTCAGCACAGGAATAAGGTAGGGAAGAATTCTAAGGATCATTTTGACTGCCTCCAGAAGTTAGATCAGATGGCAAACTGGATTTGGTGCTAGGTCTTTCCCTTTAGGTTTTACCCCAACAATGTTTTCATTAGTTTCGCTCACTCTCGAAATCAAGCATTTTACAGCAGGTTGGAGCAGCCTGTATCTCAGCACAGGAATAAGGTAGGAAAGAATTCTAAGGATCATTTTGACTGCCTCCAGAAGTTTGATCAGATGGCAAATTGGATTTGGTGCTAGGTCTTTCCCTTTAGGTTTTACCCCAACAATGTTTTCATTAGTTTCGCTCACTCTCGAAATCAAGCATTTTACAGCAGGTTGGAGCAGCCTGTATCTCAGCACAGGAATAAGGTAGGGAAGAATTCTAAGGATCATTTTGACTGCCTCCAGAAGTTAGATCAGATGGCAAATTGGATTTGGTGCTAGGTCTTTTCCTTTAGGTTTTACCCCAACAATGTTTTCATTAGTTTCGCTCACTCTCGAAATCAAGCATTTTACAGCAGGTTGGAGCAGCCTGTATCTCAGCACAGGAATAAGGTAGGGAAGAATTCTAAGGCTCATTTTGACTGCCTCCAGAAGTTAGATCAGATGGCAAATTGGATTTGGTGCTAGGTCTTTCCCTTTAGGTTTTACCCCAACAATGTTTTCATTAGTTTCGCTCACTCTCGAAATCAAGCATTTTACAGCAGGTTGGAGCAGCCTGTATCTCAGCACAGGAATAAGGTAGGGAAGAATTCTAAGGCTCATTTTGACTGCCTCCAGAAGTTAGATCAGATGGCAAATTGGATTTGGTGCTAGGTCTTTCCCTTTAGGTTTTACCCCAACAATGTTTTCATTAGTTTCGCTCACTCTCGAAATCAAGCATTTTACAGCAGGTTGGAGCAGCCTGTATCTCAGCACAGGAATAAGGTAGGGAAGAATTCTAAGGCTCATTTTGACTGCCTCCAGAAGTTAGATCAGATGGCAAATTGGATTTGGTGCTAGGTCTTTCCCTTTAGGTTTTACCCCAACAATGTTTTCATTAGTTTCGCTCACTCTCGAAATCAAGCATTTTACAGCAGGTTGGAGCAGCCTGTATCTCAGCACAGGAATAAGGTAGGGAAGAATTCTAAGGCTCATTTTGACTGCCTCCAGAAGTTAGATCAGATGGCAAATTGGATTTGGTGCTAGGTCTTTCCCTTTAGGTTTTACCCCAACAATGTTTTCATTAGTTTCGCTCACTCTCGAAATCAAGCATTTTACAGCAGGTTGGAGCAGCCTGTATCTCAGCACAGGAATAAGGTAGGGAAGAATTCTAAGGCTCATTTTGACTGCCTCCAGAAGTTAGATCAGATGGCAAATTGGATTTGGTGCTAGGTCTTTCCCTTTAGGTTTTACCCCAACAATGTTTTCATTAGTTTCGCTCACTCTCGAAATCAAGCATTTTACAGCAGGTTGGAGCAGCCTGTATCTCAGCACAGGAATAAGGTAGGGAAGAATTCTAAGGCTCATTTTGACTGCCTCCAGAAGTTAGATCAGATGGCAAATTGGATTTGGTGCTAGGTCTTTCCCTTTAGGTTTTACCCCAACAATGTTTTCATTAGTTTCGCTCACTCTCGAAATCAAGCATTTTACAGCAGGTTGGAGCAGCCTGTATCTCAGCACAGGAATAAGGTAGGGAAGAATTCTAAGGCTCATTTTGACTGCCTCCAGAAGTTAGATCAGATGGCAAATTGGATTTGGTGCTAGGTCTTTCCCTTTAGGTTTTACCCCAACAATGTTTTCATTAGTTTCGCTCACTCTCGAAATCAAGCATTTTACAGCAGGTTGGAGCAGCCTGTATCTCAGCACAGGAATAAGGTAGGGAAGAATTCTAAGGCTCATTGTGACTGCCTCCAGAAGTTAGATCAGATGGCAAATTGGATTTGGTGCTAGGTCTTTCCCTTTAGGTTTTACCCCAACAATGTTTTCATTAGTTTCGCTCACTCTCGAAATCAAGCATTTTACAGCAGGTTGGAGCAGCCTGTATCTCAGCACAGGAATAAGGTAGGGAAGAATTCTAAGGCTCATTTTGACTGCCTCCAGAAGTTAGATCAGATGGCAAATTGGATTTGGTGCTAGGTCTTTCCCTTTAGGTTTTACCCCAACAATGTTTTCATTAGTTTCGCTCACTCTCGAAATCAAGCATTTTACAGCAGGTTGGAGCAGCCTGTATCTCAGCACAGGAATAAGGTAGGGAAGAATTCTAAGGCTCATTTTGACTGCCTCCAGAAGTTAGATCAGATGGCAAATTGGATTTGGTGCTAGGTCTTTCCCTTTAGGTTTTACCCCAACAATGTTTTCATTAGTTTCGCTCACTCTCGAAATCAAGCATTTTACAGCAGGTTGGAGCAGCCTGTATCTCAGCACAGGAATAAGGTAGGGAAGAATTCTAAGGCTCATTTTGACTGCCTCCAGAAGTTAGATCAGATGGCAAATTGGATTTGGTGCTAGGTCTTTCCCTTTAGGTTTTACCCCAACAATGTTTTCATTAGTTTCGCTCACTCTCGAAATCAAGCATTTTACAGCAGGTTGGAGCAGCCTGTATCTCAGCACAGGAATAAGGTAGGGAAGAATTCTAAGGCTCATTTTGACTGCCTCCAGAAGTTAGATCAGATGGCAAATTGGATTTGGTGCTAGGTCTTTCCCTTTAGGTTTTACCCCAACAATGTTTTCATTAGTTTCGCTCACTCTCGAAATCAAGCATTTTACAGCAGGTTGGAGCAGCCTGTATCTCAGCACAGGAATAAGGTAGGGAAGAATTCTAAGGCTCATTTTGACTGCCTCCAGAAGTTAGATCAGATGGCAAATTGGATTTGGTGCTAGGTCTTTCCCTTTAGGTTTTACCCCAACAATGTTTTCATTAGTTTCGCTCACTCTCGAAATCAAGCATTTTACAGCAGGTTGGAGCAGCCTGTATCTCAGCACAGGAATAAGGTAGGGAAGAATTCTAAGGCTCATTTTGACTGCCTCCAGAAGTTAGATCAGATGGCAAATTGGATTTGGTGCTAGGTCTTTCCCTTTAGGTTTTACCCCAACAATGTTTTCATTAGTTTCGCTCACTCTCGAAATCAAGCATTTTACAGCAGGTTGGAGCAGCCTGTATCTCAGCACAGGAATAAGGTAGGGAAGAATTCTAAGGCTCATTTTGACTGCCTCCAGAAGATAGATCAGATGGCAAATTGGATTTGGTGCTAGGTCTTTCCCTTTAGGTTTTACCCCAACAATGTTTTCATTAGTTTCGCTCACTCTCGAAATCAAGCATTTTACAGCAGGTTGGAGCAGCCTGTATCTCAGCACAGGAATAAGGTAGGGAAGAATTCAAAGGCTCATTTTGACTGCCTCCAGAAGTTAGATCAGATGGCAAATTGGATTTGGTGCTAGGTCTTTCCCTTTAGGTTTTACCCCAACAATGTTTTCATTAGTTTCGCTCACTCTCGAAATCAAGCATTTTACAGCAGGTTGGAGCAGCCTGTATCTCAGCACAGGAATAAGGTAGGGAAGAATTCAAAAGCTCATTTTGACTGCCTCCAGAAGTTAGATCAGATGGCAAATTGGATTTGGTGCTAGGTCTTTCCCTTTAGGTTTTACCCCAACAATGTTTTCATTAGTTTCGCTCACTCTCGAAATCAAGCATTTTACAGCAGGTTGGAGCAGCCTGTATCTCAGCACAGGAATAAGGTAGGGAAGAATTCTAAGGCTCATTTTGACTGCCTCCAGAAGTTAGATCAGATGGCAAATTGGATTTGGTGCTAGGTCTTTCCCTTTAGGTTTTACCCCAACAATGTTTTCATTAGTTTCGCTCACTCTCGAAATCAAGCATTTTACAGCAGGTTGGAGCAGCCTGTATCTCAGCACAGGAATAAGGTAGGGAAGAATTCTAAGGCTCATTTTGACTGCCTCCAGAAGTTAGATCAGATGGCAAATTGGATTTGGTGCTAGGTCTTTCCCTTTAGGTTTTACCCCAACAATGTTTTCATTAGTTTCGCTCACTCTCGAAATCAAGCATTTTACAGCAGGTTGGAGCAGCCTGTATCTCAGCACAGGAATAAGGTAGGGAAGAATTCTAAGGCTCATTTTGACTGCCTCCAGAAGTTAGATCAGATGGCAAATTGGATTTGGTGCTAGGTCTTTCCCTTTAGGTTTTACCCCAACAATGTTTTCATTAGTTTCGCTCACTCTCGAAATCAAGCATTTTACAGCAGGTTGGAGCAGCCTGTATCTCAGCACAGGAATAAGGTAGGGAAGAATTCTAAGGCTCATTTTGACTGCCTCCAGAAGTTAGATCAGATGGCAAATTGGATTTGGTGCTAGGTCTTTCCCTTTAGGTTTTACCCCAACAATGTTTTCATTAGTTTCGCTCACTCTCGAAATCAAGCATTTTACAGCAGGTTGGAGCAGCCTGTATCTCAGCACAGGAATAAGGTAGGGAAGAATTCTAAGGCTCATTTTGACTGCCTCCAGAAGTTAGATCAGATGGCAAATTGGATTTGGTGCTAGGTCTTTCCCTTTAGGTTTTACCCCAACAATGTTTTCATTAGTTTCGCTCACTCTCGAAATCAAGCATTTTACAGCAGGTTGGAGCAGCCTGTATCTCAGCACAGGAATAAGGTAGGGAAGAATTCTAAGGCTCATTTTGACTGCCTCCAGAAGTTAGATCAGATGGCAAATTGGGTTTGGTGCTAGGTCTTTCCCTTTAGGTTTTACCCCAACAATGTTTTCATTAGTTTCGCTCACTCTCGAAATCAAGCATTTTACAGCAGGTTGGAGCAGCCTGTATCTCAGCACAGGAATAAGGTAGGGAAGAATTCTAAGGCTCATTTTGACTGCCTCCAGAAGTTAGATCAGATGGCAAATTGGATTTGGTGCTAGGTCTTTCCCTTTAGGTTTTACCCCAACAATGTTTTCATTAGTTTCGCTCACTCTCGAAATCAAGCATTTTACAGCAGGTTGGAGCAGCCTGTATCTCAGCACAGGAATAAGGTAGGGAAGAATTCTAAGGCTCATTTTGACTGCCTCCAGAAGTTAGATCAGATGGCAAATTGGATTTGGTGCTAGGTCTTTCCCTTTAGGTTTTACCCCAACAATGTTTTCATTAGTTTCGCTCACTCTCGAAATCAAGCATTTTACAGCAGGTTGGAGCAGCCTGTATCTCAGCACAGGAATAAGGTAGGGAAGAATTCTAAGGCTCATTTTGACTGCCTCCAGAAGTTAGATCAGATGGCAAATTGGATTTGGTGCTAGGTCTTTCCCTTTAGGTTTTACCCCAACAATGTTTTCATTAGTTTCGCTCACTCTCGAAATCAAGCATTTTACAGCAGGTTGGAGCAGCCTGTATCTCAGCACAGGAATAAGGTAGGGAAGAATTCTAAGGATCATTTTGACTGCCTCCAGAAGTTAGATCAGATGGCAAATTGGATTTGGTGCTAGGTCTTTCCCTTTAGGTTTTACCCCAACAATGTTTTCATTAGTTTCGCTCACTCTCGAAATCAAGCATTTTACAGCAGGTTGGAGCAGCCTGTATCTCAGCACAGGAATAAGGTAGGGAAGAATTCTAAGGCTCATTTTGACTGCCTCCAGAAGTTAGATCAGATGGCAAATTGGATTTGGTGCTAGGTCTTTCCCTTTAGGTTGTACCCCAACAATGTTTTCATTAGTTTCGCTCACTCTCGAAATCAAGCATTTTACAGCAGGTTGGAGCAGCCTGTATCTCAGCACAGGAATAAGGTAGGGAAGAATTCTAAGGCTCATTTTGACTGCCTCCAGAAGTTAGATCAGATGGCAAATTGGATTTGGTGCTAGGTCTTTCCCTTTAGGTTTTACCCCAACAATGTTTTCATTAGTTTCGCTCACTCTCGAAATCAAGCATTTTACAGCAGGTTGGAGCAGCCTGTATCTCAGCACAGGAATAAGGTAGGGAAGAATTCTAAGGCTCATTTTGACTGCCTCCAGAAGTTAGATCAGATGGCAAATTGGATTTGGTGCTAGGTCTTTCCCTTTAGGTTTTACCCCAACAATGTTTTCATTAGTTTCGCTCACTCTCGAAATCAAGCATTTTACAGCAGGTTGGAGCAGCCTGTATCTCAGCACAGGAATAAGGTAGGGAAGAATTCTAAGGCTCATTTTGACTGCCTCCAGAAGTTAGATCAGATGGCAAATTGGATTTGGTGCTAGGTCTTTCCCTTTAGGTTTTACCCCAACAATGTTTTCATTAGTTTCGCTCACTCTCGAAATCAAGCATTTTACAGCAGGTTGGAGCAGCCTGTATCTCAGCACAGGAATAAGGTAGGGAAGAATTCTAAGGCTCATTTTGACTGCCTCCAGAAGTTAGATCAGATGGCAAATTGGATTTGGTGCTAGGTCTTTCCCTTTAGGTTTTACCCCAACAATGTTTTCATTAGTTTCGCTCACTCTCGAAATCAAGCATTTTACAGCAGGTTGGAGCAGCCTGTATCTCAGCACAGGAATAAGGTAGGGAAGAATTCTAAGGCTCATTTTGACTGCCTCCAGAAGTTAGATCAGATGGCAAATTGGGTTTGGTGCTAGGTCTTTCCCTTTAGGTTTTACCCCAACAATGTTTTCATTAGTTTCGCTCACTCTCGAAATCAAGCATTTTACAGCAGGTTGGAGCAGCCTGTATCTCAGCACAGGAATAAGGTAGGGAAGAATTCTAAGGCTCATTTTGACTGCCTCCAGAAGTTAGATCAGATGGCAAATTGGGTTTGGTGCTAGGTCTTTCCCTTTAGGTTTTACCCCAACAATGTTTTCATTAGTTTCGCTCACTCTCGAAATCAAGCATTTTACAGCAGGTTGGAGCAGCCTGTATCTCAGCACAGGAATAAGGTAGGGAAGAATTCTAAGGCTCATTTTGACTGCCTCCAGAAGTTAGATCAGATGGCAAATTGGATTTGGTGCTAGGTCTTTCCCTTTAGGTTTTACCCCAACAATGTTTTCATTAGTTTCGCTCACTCTCGAAATCAAGCATTTTACAGCAGGTTGGAGCAGCCTGTATCTCAGCACAGGAATAAGGTAGGGAAGAATTCTAAGGCTCATTTTGACTGCCTCCAGAAGTTAGATCAGATGGCAAATTGGATTTGGTGCTAGGTCTTTCCCTTTAGGTTTTACCCCAACAATGTTTTCATTAGTTTCGCTCACTCTCGAAATCAAGCATTTTACAGCAGGTTGGAGCAGCCTGTATCTCAGCACAGGAATAAGGTAGGGAAGAATTCTAAGGCTCATTTTGACTGCCTCCAGAAGTTAGATCAGATGGCAAATTGGATTTGGTGCTAGGTCTTTCCCTTTAGGTTTTACCCCAACAATGTTTTCATTAGTTTCGCTCACTCTCGAAATCAAGCATTTTACAGCAGGTTGGAGCAGCCTGTATCTCAGCACAGGAATAAGGTAGGGAAGAATTCAAAGGCTCATTTTGACTGCCTCCAGAAGTTAGATCAGATGGCAAATTGGATTTGGTGCTAGGTCTTTCCCTTTAGGTTTTACCCCAACAATGTTTTCATTAGTTTCGCTCACTCTCGAAATCAAGCATTTTACAGCAGGTTGGAGCAGCCTGTATCTCAGCACAGGAATAAGGTAGGGAAGAATTCAAAGGCTCATTTTGACTGCCTCCAGAAGTTAGATCAGATGGCAAATTGGATTTGGTGCTAGGTCTTTCCCTTTAGGTTTTACCCCAACAATGTTTTCATTAGTTTCGCTCACTCTCGAAATCAAGCATTTTACAGCAGGTTGGAGCAGCCTGTATCTCAGCACAGGAATAAGGTAGGGAAGAATTCTAAGGCTCATTTTGACTGCCTCCAGAAGTTAGATCAGATGGCAAATTGGATTTGGTGCTAGGTCTTTCCCTTTAGGTTTTACCCCAACAATGTTTTCATTAGTTTCGCTCACTCTCGAAATCAAGCATTTTACAGCAGGTTGGAGCAGCCTGTATCTCAGCACAGGAATAAGGTAGGGAAGAATTCAAAAGCTCATTTTGACTGCCTCCAGAAGTTAGATCAGATGACAAATTGGATTTGGTGCTAGGTCTTTCCCTTTAGGTTTTACCCCAACAATGTTTTCATTAGTTTCGCTCACTCTCGAAATCAAGCATTTTACAGCAGGTTGGAGCAGCCTGTATCTCAGCACAGGAATAAGGTAGGGAAGAATTCTAAGGCTCATTTTGACTGCCTCCAGAAGTTAGATCAGATGGCAAATTGGATTTGGTGCTAGGTCTTTCCCTTTAGGTTTTACCCCAACAATGTTTTCATTAGTTTCGCTCACTCTCGAAATCAAGCATTTTACAGCAGGTTGGAGCAGCCTGTATCTCAGCACAGGAATAAGGTAGGGAAGAATTCTAAGGCTCATTTTGACTGCCTCCAGAAGTTAGATCAGATGGCAAATTGGATTTGGTGCTAGGTCTTTCCCTTTAGGTTTTACCCCAACAATGTTTTCATTAGTTTCGCTCACTCTCGAAATCAAGCATTTTACAGCAGGTTGGAGCAGCCTGTATCTCAGCACAGGAATAAGGTAGGGAAGAATTCTAAGGCTCATTTTGACTGCCTCCAGAAGTTAGATCAGATGGCAAATTGGATTTGGTGCTAGGTCTTTCCCTTTAGGTTTTACCCCAACAATGTTTTCATTAGTTTCGCTCACTCTCGAAATCAAGCATTTTACAGCAGGTTGGAGCAGCCTGTATCTCAGCACAGGAATAAGGTAGGGAAGAATTCTAAGGCTCATTTTGACTGCCTCCAGAAGTTAGATCAGATGGCAAATTGGATTTGGTGCTAGGTCTTTCCCTTTAGGTTTTACCCCAACAATGTTTTCATTAGTTTCGCTCACTCTCGAAATCAAGCATTTTACAGCAGGTTGGAGCAGCCTGTATCTCAGCACAGGAATAAGGTAGGGAAGAATTCTAAGGCTCATTTTGACTGCCTCCAGAAGTTAGATCAGATGGCAAATTGGATTTGGTGCTAGGTCTTTCCCTTTAGGTTTTACCCCAACAATGTTTTCATTAGTTTCGCTCACTCTCGAAATCAAGCATTTTACAGCAGGTTGGAGCAGCCTGTATCTCAGCACAGGAATAAGGTAGGGAAGAATTCTAAGGCTCATTTTGACTGCCTCCAGAAGTTAGATCAGATGGCAAATTGGATTTGGTGCTAGGTCTTTCCCTTTAGGTTTTACCCCAACAATGTTTTCATTAGTTTCGCTCACTCTCGAAATCAAGCATTTTACAGCAGGTTGGAGCAGCCTGTATCTCAGCACAGGAATAAGGTAGGGAAGAATTCTAAGGCTCATTTTGACTGCCTCCAGAAGTTAGATCAGATGGCAAATTGGATTTGGTGCTAGGTCTTTCCCTTTAGGTTTTACCCCAACAATGTTTTCATTAGTTTCGCTCACTCTCGAAATCAAGCATTTTACAGCAGGTTGGAGCAGCCTGTATCTCAGCACAGGAATAAGGTAGGGAAGAATTCTAAGGCTCATTTTGACTGCCTCCAGAAGTTAGATCAGATGGCAAATTGGATTTGGTGCTAAGTCTTTCCCTTTAGGTTTTACCCCAACAATGTTTTCATTAGTTTCGCTCACTCTCGAAATCAAGCATTTTACAGCAGGTTGGAGCAGCCTGTATCTCAGCACAGGAATAAGGTAGGGAAGAATTCTAAGGCTCATTTTGACTGCCTCCAGAAGTTAGATCAGATGGCAAATTGGATTTGGTGCTAGGTCTTTCCCTTTAGGTTTTACCCCAACAATGTTTTCATTAGTTTCGCTCACTCTCGAAATCAAGCATTTTACAGCAGGTTGGAGCAGCCTGTATCTCAGCACAGGAATAAGGTAGGGAAGAATTCTAAGGCTCATTTTGACTGCCTCCAGAAGTTAGATCAGATGGCAAATTGGATTTGGTGCTAGGTCTTTCCCTTTAGGTTTTACCCCAACAATATTTTCATTAGTTTCGCTCACTCTCGAAATCAAGCATTTTACAGCAGGTTGGAGCAGCCTGTATCTCAGCACAGGAATAAGGTAGGGAAGAATTCTAAGGCTCATTTTGACTGCCTCCAGAAGTTAGATCAGATGGCAAATTGGATTTGGTGCTAGGTCTTTCCCTTTAGGTTTTACCCCAACAATGTTTTCATTAGTTTCGCTCACTCTCGAAATCAAGCATTTTACAGCAGGTTGGAGCAGCCTGTATCTCAGCACAGGAATAAGGTAGGGAAGAATTCTAAGGATCATTTTGACTGCCTCCAGAAGTTAGATCAGATGGCAAATTGGATTTGGTGCTAGGTCTTTCCCTTTAGGTTTTACCCCAACAATGTTTTCATTAGTTTCGCTCACTCTCGAAATCAAGCATTTTACAGCAGGTTGGAGCAGCCTGTATCTCAGCACAGGAATAAGGTAGGGAAGAATTCTAAGGCTCATTTTGACTGCCTCCAGAAGTTAGATCAGATGGCAAATTGGATTTGGTGCTAGGTCTTTCCCTTTAGGTTTTACCCCAACAATGTTTTCATTAGTTTCGCTCACTCTCGAAATCAAGCATTTTACAGCAGGTTGGAGCAGCCTGTATCTCAGCACAGGAATAAGGTAGGGAAGAATTCTAAGGCTCATTTTGACTGCCTCCAGAAGTTAGATCAGATGGCAAATTGGATTTGGTGCTAGGTCTTTCCCTTTAGGTTTTACCCCAACAATGTTTTCATTAGTTTCGCTCACTCTCGAAATCAAGCATTTTACAGCAGGTTGGAGCAGCCTGTATCTCAGCACAGGAATAAGGTAGGGAAGAATTCTAAGGCTCATTTTGACTGCCTCCAGAAGTTAGATCAGATGGCAAATTGGATTTGGTGCTAGGTCTTTCCCTTTAGGTTTTACCCCAACAATGTTTTCATTAGTTTCGCTCACTCTCGAAATCAAGCATTTTACAGCAGGTTGGAGCAGCCTGTATCTCAGCACAGGAATAAGGTAGGGAAGAATTCTAAGGCTCATTTTGACTGCCTCCAGAAGTTAGATCAGATGGCAAATTGGATTTGGTGCTAGGTCTTTCCCTTTAGGTTTTACCCCAACAATGTTTTCATTAGTTTCGCTCACTCTCGAAATCAAGCATTTTACAGCAGGTTGGAGCAGCCTGTATCTCAGCACAGGAATAAGGTAGGGAAGAATTCTAAGGCTCATTTTGACTGCCTCCAGAAGTTAGATCAGATGGCAAATTGGATTTGGTGCTAGGTCTTTCCCTTTAGGTTTTACCCCAACAATGTTTTCATTAGTTTCGCTCACTCTCGAAATCAAGCATTTTACAGCAGGTTGGAGCAGCCTGTATCTCAGCACAGGAATAAGGTAGGGAAGAATTCTAAGGCTCATTTTGACTGCCTCCAGAAGTTAGATCAGATGGCAAATTGGATTTGGTGCTAGGTCTTTCCCTTTAGGTTTTACCCCAACAATGTTTTCATTAGTTTCGCTCACTCTCGAAATCAAGCATTTTACAGCAGGTTGGAGCAGCCTGTATCTCAGCACAGGAATAAGGTAGGGAAGAATTCTAAGGCTCATTTTGACTGCCTCCAGAAGTTAGATCAGATGGCAAATTGGATTTGGTGCTAGGTCTTTCCCTTTAGGTTTTACCCCAACAATGTTTTCATTAGTTTCGCTCACTCTCGAAATCAAGCATTTTACAGCAGGTTGGAGCAGCCTGTATCTCAGCACAGGAATAAGGTAGGGAAGAATTCTAAGGCTCATTTTGACTGCCTCCAGAAGTTAGATCAGATGGCAAATTGGATTTGGTGCTAGGTCTTTCCCTTTAGGTTTTACCCCAACAATGTTTTCATTAGTTTCGCTCACTCTCGAAATCAAGCATTTTACAGCAGGTTGGAGCAGCCTGTATCTCAGCACAGGAATAAGGTAGGGAAGAATTCTAAGGCTCATTTTGACTGCCTCCAGAAGTTAGATCAGATGGCAAATTGGATTTGGTGCTAGGTCTTTCCCTTTAGGTTTTACCCCAACAATGTTTTCATTAGTTTCGCTCACTCTCGAAATCAAGCATTTTACAGCAGGTTGGAGCAGCCTGTATCTCAGCACAGGAATAAGGTAGGGAAGAATTCTAAGGCTCATTTTGACTGCCTCCAGAAGTTAGATCAGATGGCAAATTGGATTTGGTGCTAGGTCTTTCCCTTTAGGTTTTACCCCAACAATGTTTTCATTAGTTTCGCTCACTCTCGAAATCAAGCATTTTACAGCAGGTTGGAGCAGCCTGTATCTCAGCACAGGAATAAGGTAGGGAAGAATTCTAAGGATCATTTTGACTGCCTCCAGAAGTTAGATCAGATGGCAAATTGGATTTGGTGCTAGGTCTTTCCCTTTAGGTTTTACCCCAACAATGTTTTCATTAGTTTCGCTCACTGTCGAAATCAAGCATTTTACAGCAGGTTGGAGCAGCCTGTATCTCAGCACAGGAATAAGGTAGGGAAGAATTCTAAGGCTCATTTTGACTGCCTCCAGAAGTTAGATCAGATGGCAAATTGGATTTGGTGCTAGGTCTTTCCCTTTAGGTTTTACCCCAACAATGTTTTCATTAGTTTCGCTCACTCTCGAAATCAAGCATTTTACAGCAGGTTGGAGCAGCCTGTATCTCAGCACAGGAATAAGGTAGGGAAGAATTCTAAGGCTCATTTTGACTGCCTCCAGAAGTTAGATCAGATGGCAAATTGGATTTGGTGCTAGGTCTTTCCCTTTAGGTTTTACCCCAACAATGTTTTCATTAGTTTCGCTCACTCTCGAAATCAAGCATTTTACAGCAGGTTGGAGCAGCCTGTATCTCAGCACAGGAATAAGGTAGGGAAGAATTCTAAGGCTCATTTTGACTGCCTCCAGAAGTTAGATCAGATGGCAAATTGGATTTGGTGCTAGGTCTTTCCCTTTAGGTTTTACCCCAACAATGTTTTCATTAGTTTCGCTCACTCTCGAAATCAAGCATTTTACAGCAGGTTGGAGCAGCCTGTATCTCAGCACAGGAATAAGGTAGGGAAGAATTCTAAGGCTCATTTTGACTGCCTCCAGAAGTTAGATCAGATGGCAAATTGGATTTTTGGTGCTAGGTCTTTCCCTTTAGGTTTTACCCCAACAATGTTTTCATTAGTTTCGCTCACTCTCGAAATCAAGCATTTTACAGCAGGTTGGAGCAGCCTGTATCTCAGCACAGGAATAAGGTAGGGAAGAATTCTAAGGCTCATTTTGACTGCCTCCAGAAGTTAGATCAGATGGCAAATTGGATTTGGTGCTAGGTCTTTCCCTTTAGGTTTTACCCCAACAATGTTTTCATTAGTTTCTCTCACTCTCGAAATCAAGCATTTTACAGCAGGTTGGAGCAGCCTGTATCTCAGCACAGGAATAAGGTAGGGAAGAATTCTAAGGCTCATTTTGACTGCCTCCAGAAGTTAGATCAGATGGCAAATTGGATTTGGTGCTAGGTCTTTCCCTTTAGGTTTTACCCCAACAATGTTTTCATTAGTTTCGCTCACTCTCGAAATCAAGCATTTTACAGCAGGTTGGAGCAGCCTGTATCTCAGCACAGGAATAAGGTAGGGAAGAATTCTAAGGCTCATTTTGACTGCCTCCAGAAGTTAGATCAGATGGCAAATTGGATTTGGTGCTAGGTCTTTCCCTTTAGGTTTTACCCCAACAATATTTTCATTAGTTTCGCTCACTCTCGAAATCAAGCATTTTACAGCAGGTTGGAGCAGCCTGTATCTCAGCACAGGAATAAGGTAGGGAAGAATTCTAAGGCTCATTTTGACTGCCTCCAGAAGTTAGATCAGATGGCAAATTGGATTTGGTGCTAGGTCTTTCCCTTTAGGTTTTACCCCAACAATGTTTTCATTAGTTTCGCTCACTCTCGAAATCAAGCATTTTACAGCAGGTTGGAGCAGCCTGTATCTCAGCACAGGAATAAGGTAGGGAAGAATTCTAAGGCTCATTTTGACTGCCTCCAGAAGTTAGATCAGATGGCAAATTGGATTTGGTGCTAGGTCTTTCCCTTTAGGTTTTACCCCAACAATGTTTTCATTAGTTTCGCTCACTCTCGAAATCAAGCATTTTACAGCAGGTTGGAGCAGCCTGTATCTCAGCACAGGAATAAGGTAGGGAAGAATTCTAAGGCTCATTTTGACTGCCTCCAGAAGTTAGATCAGATGGCAAATTGGATTTGGTGCTAGGTCTTTCCCTTTAGGTTTTACCCCCAACAATGTTTTCATTAGTTTCGCTCACTCTCGAAATCAAGCATTTTACAGCAGGTTGGAGCAGCCTGTATCTCAGCACAGGAATAAGGTAGGGAAGAATTCTAAGGCTCATTTTGACTGCCTCCAGAAGTTAGATCAGATGGCAAATTGGATTTGGTGCTAGGTCTTTCCCTTTAGGTTTTACCCCAACAATGTTTTCATTAGTTTCGCTCACTCTCGAAATCAAGCATTTTACAGCAGGTTGGAGCAGCCTGTATCTCAGCACAGGAATAAGGTAGGGAAGAATTCTAAGGATCATTTTGACTGCCTCCAGAAGTTAGATCAGATGGCAAATTGGATTTGGTGCTAGGTCTTTCCCTTTAGGTTTTACCCCAACAATGTTTTCATTAGTTTCGCTCACTGTCGAAATCAAGCATTTTACAGCAGGTTGGAGCAGCCTGTATCTCAGCACAGGAATAAGGTAGGGAAGAATTCTAAGGCTCATTTTGACTGCCTCCAGAAGTTAGATCAGATGGCAAATTGGATTTGGTGCTAGGTCTTTCCCTTTAGGTTTTACCCCAACAATGTTTTCATTAGTTTCGCTCACTCTCGAAATCAAGCATTTTACAGCAGGTTGGAGCAGCCTGTATCTCAGCACAGGAATAAGGTAGGGAAGAATTCTAAGGCTCATTTTGACTGCCTCCAGAAGTTAGATCAGATGGCAAATTGGATTTGGTGCTAGGTCTTTCCCTTTAGGTTTTACCCCAACAATGTTTTCATTAGTTTCGCTCACTCTCGAAATCAAGCATTTTACAGCAGGTTGGAGCAGCCTGTATCTCAGCACAGGAATAAGGTAGGGAAGAATTCTAAGGCTCATTTTGACTGCCTCCAGAAGTTAGATCAGATGGCAAATTGGATTTGGTGCTAGGTCTTTCCCTTTAGGTTTTACCCCAACAATGTTTTCATTAGTTTCGCTCACTCTCGAAATCAAGCATTTTACAGCAGGTTGGAGCAGCCTGTATCTCAGCACAGGAATAAGGTAGGGAAGAATTCTAAGGCTCATTTTGACTGCCTCCAGAAGTTAGATCAGATGGCAAATTGGATTTGGTGCTAGGTCTTTCCCTTTAGGTTTTACCCCAACAATGTTTTCATTAGTTTCGCTCACTCTCGAAATCAAGCATTTTACAGCAGGTTGGAGCAGCCTGTATCTCAGCACAGGAATAAGGTAGGGAAGAATTCTAAGGCTCATTTTGACTGCCTCCAGAAGTTAGATCAGATGGCAAATTGGATTTGGTGCTAGGTCTTTCCCTTTAGGTTTTACCCCCAACAATGTTTTCATTAGTTTCTCTCACTCTCGAAATCAAGCATTTTACAGCAGGTTGGAGCAGCCTGTATCTCAGCACAGGAATAAGGTAGGGAAGAATTCTAAGGCTCATTTTGACTGCCTCCAGAAGTTAGATCAGATGGCAAATTGGATTTGGTGCTAGGTCTTTCCCTTTAGGTTTTACCCCAACAATGTTTTCATTAGTTTCGCTCACTCTCGAAATCAAGCATTTTACAGCAGGTTGGAGCAGCCTGTATCTCAGCACAGGAATAAGGTAGGGAAGAATTCTAAGGCTCATTTTGACTGCCTCCAGAAGTTAGATCAGATGGCAAATTGGATTTGGTGCTAGGTCTTTCCCTTTAGGTTTTACCCCAACAATATTTTCATTAGTTTCGCTCACTCTCGAAATCAAGCATTTTACAGCAGGTTGGAGCAGCCTGTATCTCAGCACAGGAATAAGGTAGGGAAGAATTCTAAGGCTCATTTTGACTGCCTCCAGAAGTTAGATCAGATGGCAAATTGGATTTGGTGCTAGGTCTTTCCCTTTAGGTTTTACCCCAACAATGTTTTCATTAGTTTCGCTCACTCTCGAAATCAAGCATTTTACAGCAGGTTGGAGCAGCCTGTATCTCAGCACAGGAATAAGGTAGGGAAGAATTCTAAGGCTCATTTTGACTGCCTCCAGAAGTTAGATCAGATGGCAAATTGGATTTGGTGCTAGGTCTTTCCCTTTAGGTTTTACCCCAACAATGTTTTCATTAGTTTCGCTCACTCTCGAAATCAAGCATTTTACAGCAGGTTGGAGCAGCCTGTATCTCAGCACAGGAATAAGGTAGGGAAGAATTCTAAGGCTCATTTTGACTGCCTCCAGAAGTTAGATCAGATGGCAAATTGGATTTGGTGCTAGGTCTTTCCCTTTAGGTTTTACCCCAACAATGTTTTCATTAGTTTCGCTCACTCTCGAAATCAAGCATTTTACAGCAGGTTGGAGCAGCCTGTATCTCAGCACAGGAATAAGGTAGGGAAGAATTCTAAGGCTCATTTTGACTGCCTCCAGAAGTTAGATCAGATGGCAAATTGGATTTGGTGCTAGGTCTTTCCCTTTAGGTTTTACCCCAACAATGTTTTCATTAGTTTCGCTCACTCTCGAAATCAAGCATTTTACAGCAGGTTGGAGCAGCCTGTATCTCAGCACAGGAATAAGGTAGGGAAGAATTCTAAGGCTCATTTTGACTGCCTCCAGAAGTTAGATCAGATGGCAAATTGGATTTGGTGCTAGGTCTTTCCCTTTAGGTTTTACCCCAACAATGTTTTCATTAGTTTCGCTCACTCTCAAAATCAAGCATTTTACAGCAGGTTGGAGCAGCCTGTATCTCAGCACAGGAATAAGGTAGGGAAGAATTCTAAGGCTCATTTTGACTGCCTCCAGAAGTTAGATCAGATGGCAAATTGGATTTGGTGCTAGGTCTTTCCCTTTAGGTTTTACCCCAACAATGTTTTCATTAGTTTCGCTCACTCTCGAAATCAAGCATTTTACAGCAGGTTGGAGCAGCCTGTATCTCAGCACAGGAATAAGGTAGGGAAGAATTCTAAGGCTCATTTTGACTGCCTCCAGAAGTTAGATCAGATGGCAAATTGGATTTGGTGCTAGGTCTTTCCCTTTAGGTTTTACCCCCAACAATGTTTTCATTAGTTTCGCTCACTCTCGAAATCAAGCATTTTAGAGCAGGTTGGAGCAGCCTGTATCTCAGCACAGGAATAAGGTAGGGAAGAATTCTAAGGCTCATTTTGACTGCCTCCAGAAGTTAGATCAGATGGCAAATTGGATTTGGTGCTAGGTCTTTCCCTTTAGGTTTTACCCCAACAATGTTTTCATTAGTTTCGCTCACTCTCGAAATCAAGCATTTTACAGCAGGTTGGAGCAGCCTGTATCTCAGCACAGGAATAAGGTAGGGAAGAATTCTAAGGCTCATTTTGACTGCCTCCAGAAGTTAGATCAGATGGCAAATTGGATTTGGTGCTAGGTCTTTCCCTTTAGGTTTTTACCCCAACAATGTTTTCATTAGTTTCGCTCACT
>NW_027144336.1:0-38722 GCF_026170545.1 Melanerpes formicivorus | reverse complement strand
GGGGTAAAACCTAAAGGGAAAGACCTAGCACCAAATCCAATTTGCCATCTGATCTAACTTCTGGAGGCAGTCAAAATGATCCTTAGAATTCTTCCCTACCTTATTCCTGTGCTGAGATACAGGCTGCTCCAACCTGCTGTAAAATGCTTGATTTCGAGAGTGAGCGAAACTAATGAAAACATTGTTGGGGTAAAACCTAAAGGGAAAGACCTAGCACCAAATCCAATTTGCCATCTGATCTAACTTCTGGAGGCAGTCAAAATGATCCTTAGAATTCTTCCCTACCTTATTCCTGTGCTGAGATACAGGCTGCTCCAACCTGCTGTAAAATGCTTGATTTCGAGAGTGAGCGAAACTAATGAAAACATTGTTGGGGTAAAACCTAAAGGGAAAGACCTAGCACCAAATCCAATTTGCCATCTGATCTAACTTCTGGAGGCAGTCAAAATGATCCTTAGAATTCTTCCCTACCTTATTCCTGTGCTGAGATACAGGCTGCTCCAACCTGCTGTAAAATGCTTGATTTCGAGAGTGAGCGAAACTAATGAAAACATTGTTGGGGTAAAACCTAAAGGGAAAGACCTAGCACCAAATCCAATTTGCCATCTGATCTAACTTCTGGAGGCAGTCAAAATGAGCCTTAGAATTCTTCCCTACCTTATTCCTGTGCTGAGATACAGGCTGCTCCAACCTGCTGTAAAATGCTTGATTTCGAGAGTGAGCGAAACTAATTGAAAACATTGTTGGGGTAAAACCTAAAGGGAAAGACCTAGCACCAAATCCAATTTGCCATCTGATCTAACTTCTGGAGGCAGTCAAAATGAGCCTTAGAATTCTTCCCTACCTTATTCCTGGCTGAGATACAGGCTGCTCCAACTGCTGCTGTAAAATCGATGATTTCGAGAGTGAGCGAACTAACATTGTTGGGGTAAAACCTAAAGGGAAAGACCTAGCACCAAATCCAATTTGCCATCTGATCTAACTTCTGGAGGCAGTCAAAATGATCCTTAGAATTCTTCCCTACCTTATTCCTGTGCTGAGATACAGGCTGCTCCAACCTGCTGTAAAATGCTTGATTTCGAGAGTGAGCGAAACTAATGAAAACATTGTTGGGGTAAAACCTAAAGGGAAAGACCTAGCACCAAATCCAATTTGCCATCTGATCTAACTTCTGGAGGCAGTCAAAATGATCCTTAGAATTCTTCCCTACCTTATTCCTGTGCTGAGATACAGGCTGCTCCAACCTGCTGTAAAATGCTTGATTTCGAGAGTGAGCGAAACTAATGAAAACATTGTTGGGGTAAAACCTAAAGGGAAAGACCTAGCACCAAATCCAATTTGCCATCTGATCTAACTTCTGGAGGCAGTCAAAATGAGCCTTAGAATTCTTCCCTACCTTATTCCTGTGCTGAGATACAGGCTGCTCCAACCTGCTGTAAAATGCTTGATTTCGAGAGTGAGCGAAACTAATGAAAACATTGTTGGGGTAAAACCTAAAGGGAAAGACCTAGCACCAAATCCAATTTGCCATCTGATCTAACTTCTGGAGGCAGTCAAAATGAGCCTTAGAATTCTTCCCTACCTTATTCCTGTGCTGAGATACAGGCTGCTCCAACCTGCTGTAAAATGCTTGATTTCGAGAGTGAGCGAAACTAATGAAAACATTGTTGGGGGTAAAACCTAAAGGGAAAGACCTAGCACCAAATCCAATTTGCCATCTGATCTAACTTCTGGAGGCAGTCAAAATGAGCCTTAGAATTCTTCCCTACCTTATTCCTGTGCTGAGATACAGGCTGCTCCAACCTGCTGTAAAATGCTTGATTTCGAGAGTGAGCGAAACTAATGAAAACATTGTTGGGGTAAAACCTAAAGGGAAAGACCTAGCACCAAATCCAATTTGCCATCTGATCTAACTTCTGGAGGCAGTCAAAATGATCCTTAGAATTCTTCCCTACCTTATTCCTGTGCTGAGATACAGGCTGCTCCAACCTGCTGTAAAATGCTTGATTTCGAGAGTGAGCGAAACTAATGAAAACATTGTTGGGGTAAAACCTAAAGGGAAAGACCTAGCACCAAATCCAATTTGCCATCTGATCTAACTTCTGGAGGCAGTCAAAATGATCCTTAGAATTCTTCCCTACCTTATTCCTGTGCTGAGATACAGGCTGCTCCAACCTGCTGTAAAATGCTTGATTTCGAGAGTGAGCGAAACTAATGAAAACATTGTTGGGGTAAAACCTAAAGGGAAAGACCTAGCACCAAATCCAATTTGCCATCTGATCTAACTTCTGGAGGCAGTCAAAATGAGCCTTAGAATTCTTCCCTACCTTATTCCTGTGCTGAGATACAGGCTGCTCCAACCCTGCTGTAAAATGCTTGATTTCGAGAGTGAGCGAAACTAATGAAAACATTGTTGGGGTAAAACCTAAAGGGAAAGACCTAGCACCAAATCCAATTTGCCATCTGATCTAACTTCTGGAGGCAGTCAAAATGAGCCTTAGAATTCTTCCCTACCTTATTCCTGTGCTGAGATACAGGCTGCTCCAACCTGCTGTAAAATGCTTGATTTCGAGAGTGAGCGAAACTAATGAAAACATTGTTGGGGTAAAACCTAAAGGGAAAGACCTAGCACCAAATCCAATTTGCCATCTGATCTAACTTCTGGAGGCAGTCAAAATGATCCTTAGAATTCTTCCCTACCTTATTCCTGTGCTGAGATACAGGCTGCTCCAACCTGCTGTAAAATGCTTGATTTCGAGAGTGAGCGAAACTAATGAAAACATTGTTGGGGTAAAACCTAAAGGGAAAGACCTAGCACCAAATCCAATTTGCCATCTGATCTAACTTCTGGAGGCAGTCAAAATGATCCTTAGAATTCTTCCCTACCTTATTCCTGTGCTGAGATACAGGCTGCTCCAACCTGCTGTAAAATGCTTGATTTCGAGAGTGAGCGAAACTAATGAAAACATTGTTGGGGTAAAACCTAAAGGGAAAGACCTAGCACCAAATCCAATTTGCCATCTGATCTAACTTCTGGAGGCAGTCAAAATGAGCCTTAGAATTCTTCCCTACCTTATTCCTGTGCTGAGATACAGGCTGCTCCAACCTGCTGTAAAATGCTTGATTTCGAGAGTGAGCGAAACTAATGAAAACATTGTTGGGGTAAAACCTAAAGGGAAAGACCTAGCACCAAATCCAATTTGCCATCTGATCTAACTTCTGGAGGCAGTCAAAATGAGCATTTGAATTCTTCCCTACCTTATTCCTGTGCTGAGATACAGGCTGCTCCAACCTGCTGTAAAATGCTTGATTTCGAGAGTGAGCGAAACTAATGAAAACATTGTTGGGGTAAAACCTAAAGGGAAAGACCTAGCACCAAATCCAATTTGCCATCTGATCTAACTTCTGGAGGCAGTCAAAATGATCCTTAGAATTCTTCCCTACCTTATTCCTGTGCTGAGATACAGGCTGCTCCAACCTGCTGTAAAATGCTTGATTTCGAGAGTGAGCGAAACTAATGAAAACATTGTTGGGGTAAAACCTAAAGGGAAAGACCTAGCACCAAATCCAATTTGCCATCTGATCTAACTTCTGGAGGCAGTCAAAATGAGCCTTAGAATTCTTCCCTACCTTATTCCTGTGCTGAGATACAGGCTGCTCCAACCTGCTGTAAAATGCTTGATTTCGAGAGTGAGCGAAACTAATGAAAACATTGTTGGGGTAAAACCTAAAGGGAAAGACCTAGCACCAAATCCAATTTGCCATCTGATCTAACTTCTGGAGGCAGTCAAAATGATCCTTAGAATTCTTCCCTACCTTATTCCTGTGCTGAGATACAGGCTGCTCCAACCTGCTGTAAAATGCTTGATTTCGAGAGTGAGCGAAACTAATGAAAACATTGTTGGGGTAAAACCTAAAGGGAAAGACCTAGCACCAAATCCAATTTGCCATCTGATCTAACTTCTGGAGGCAGTCAAAATGAGCCTTAGAATTCTTCCCTACCTTATTCCTGTGCTGAGATACAGGCTGCTCCAACCTGCTGTAAAATGCTTGATTTCGAGAGTGAGCGAAACTAATGAAAACATTGTTGGGGTAAAACCTAAAGGGAAAGACCTAGCACCAAATCCAATTTGCCATCTGATCTAACTTCTGGAGGCAGTCAAAATGATCCTTAGAATTCTTCCCTACCTTATTCCTGTGCTGAGATACAGGCTGCTCCAACCTGCTGTAAAATGCTTGATTTCGAGAGTGAGCGAAACTAATGAAAACATTGTTGGGGTAAAACCTAAAGGGAAAGACCTAGCACCAAATCCAATTTGCCATCTGATCTAACTTCTGGAGGCAGTCAAAATGAGCATTTGAATTCTTCCCTACCTTATTCCTGTGCTGAGATACAGGCTGCTCCAACCTGCTGTAAAATGCTTGATTTCGAGAGTGAGCGAAACTAATGAAAACATTGTTGGGGTAAAACCTAAAGGGAAAGACCTAGCACCAAATCCAATTTGCCATCTGATCTAACTTCTGGAGGCAGTCAAAATGAGCCTTAGAATTCTTCCCTACCTTATTCCTGTGCTGAGATACAGGCTGCTCCAACCTGCTGTAAAATGCTTGATTTCGAGAGTGAGCGAAACTAATGAAAACATTGTTGGGGTAAAACCTAAAGGGAAAGACCTAGCACCAAATCCAATTTGCCATCTGATCTAACTTCTGGAGGCAGTCAAAATGAGCATTTGAATTCTTCCCTACCTTATTCCTGTGCTGAGATACAGGCTGCTCCAACCTGCTGTAAAATGCTTGATTTCGAGAGTGAGCGAAACTAATGAAAACATTGTTGGGGTAAAACCTAAAGGGAAAGACCTAGCACCAAATCCAATTTGCCATCTGATCTAACTTCTGGAGGCAGTCAAAATGAGCCTTAGAATTCTTCCCTACCTTATTCCTGTGCTGAGATACAGGCTGCTCCAACCTGCTGTAAAATGCTTGATTTCGAGAGTGAGCGAAACTAATGAAAACATTGTTGGGGTAAAACCTAAAGGGAAAGACCTAGCACCAAATCCAATTTGCCATCTGATCTAACTTCTGGAGGCAGTCAAAATGAGCCTTAGAATTCTTCCCTACCTTATTCCTGTGCTGAGATACAGGCTGCTCCAACCTGCTGTAAAATGCTTGATTTCGAGAGTGAGCGAAAACTAATGAAAACATTGTTGGGGTAAAACCTAAAGGGAAAGACCTAGCACCAAATCCAATTTGCCATCTGATCTAACTTCTGGAGGCAGTCAAAATGATCCTTAGAATTCTTCCCTACCTTATTCCTGTGCTGAGATACAGGCTGCTCCAACCTGCTGTAAAATGCTTGATTTCGAGAGTGAGCGAAACTAATGAAAACATTGTTGGGGTAAAACCTAAAGGGAAAGACCTAGCACCAAATCCAATTTGCCATCTGATCTAACTTCTGGAGGCAGTCAAAATGATCCTTAGAATTCTTCCCTACCTTATTCCTGTGCTGAGATACAGGCTGCTCCAACCTGCTGTAAAATGCTTGATTTCGAGAGTGAGCGAAAACTAATGAAAAACATTGTTGGGGTAAAACCTAAAGGGAAAGACCTAGCACCAAATCCAATTTGCCATCTGATCTAACTTCTGGAGGCAGTCAAAATGAGCCTTAGAATTCTTCCCTACCTTATTCCTGTGCTGAGATACAGGCTGCTCCAACCTGCTGTAAAATGCTTGATTTCGAGAGTGAGCGAAACTAATGAAAACATTGTTGGGGTAAAACCTAAAGGGAAAGACCTAGCACCAAATCCAATTTGCCATCTGATCTAACTTCTGGAGGCAGTCAAAATGAGCCTTAGAATTCTTCCCTACCTTATTCCTGTGCTGAGATACAGGCTGCTCCAACCTGCTGTAAAATGCTTGATTTCGAGAGTGAGCGAAACTAATGAAAACATTGTTGGGGTAAAACCTAAAGGGAAAGACCTAGCACCAAATCCAATTTGCCATCTGATCTAACTTCTGGAGGCAGTCAAAATGAGCCTTAGAATTCTTCCCTACCTTATTCCTGTGCTGAGATACAGGCTGCTCCAACCTGCTGTAAAATGCTTGATTTCGAGAGTGAGCGAAACTAATGAAAACATTGTTGGGGTAAAACCTAAAGGGAAAGACCTAGCACCAAATCCAATTTGCCATCTGATCTAACTTCTGGAGGCAGTCAAAATGAGCATTTGAATTCTTCCCTACCTTATTCCTGTGCTGAGATACAGGCTGCTCCAACCTGCTGTAAAATGCTTGATTTCGAGAGTGAGCGAAACTAATGAAAACATTGTTGGGGTAAAACCTAAAGGGAAAGACCTAGCACCAAATCCAATTTGCCATCTGATCTAACTTCTGGAGGCAGTCAAAATGAGCCTTAGAATTCTTCCCTACCTTATTCCTGTGCTGAGATACAGGCTGCTCCAACCTGCTGTAAAATGCTTGATTTCGAGAGTGAGCGAAACTAATGAAAACATTGTTGGGGTAAAACCTAAAGGGAAAGACCTAGCACCAAATCCAATTTGCCATCTGATCTAACTTCTGGAGGCAGTCAAAATGAGCCTTAGAATTCTTCCCTACCTTATTCCTGTGCTGAGATACAGGCTGCTCCAACCTGCTGTAAAATGCTTGATTTCGAGAGTGAGCGAAAACTAATGAAAACATTGTTGGGGTAAAACCTAAAGGGAAAGACCTAGCACCAAATCCAATTTGCCATCTGATCTAACTTCTGGAGGCAGTCAAAATGATCCTTAGAATTCTTCCCTACCTTATTCCTGTGCTGAGATACAGGCTGCTCCAACCTGCTGTAAAATGCTTGATTTCGAGAGTGAGCGAAACTAATGAAAACATTGTTGGGGTAAAACCTAAAGGGAAAGACCTAGCACCAAATCCAATTTGCCATCTGATCTAACTTCTGGAGGCAGTCAAAATGAGCCTTAGAATTCTTCCCTACCTTATTCCTGTGCTGAGATACAGGCTGCTCCAACCTGCTGTAAAATGCTTGATTTCGAGAGTGAGCGAAACTAATGAAAACATTGTTGGGGTAAAACCTAAAGGGAAAGACCTAGCACCAAATCCAATTTGCCATCTGATCTAACTTCTGGAGGCAGTCAAAATGAGCCTTAGAATTCTTCCCTACCTTATTCCTGTGCTGAGATACAGGCTGCTCCAACCTGCTGTAAAATGCTTGATTTCGAGAGTGAGCGAAACTAATGAAAACATTGTTGGGGTAAAACCTAAAGGGAAAGACCTAGCACCAAATCCAATTTGCCATCTGATCTAACTTCTGGAGGCAGTCAAAATGAGCCTTAGAATTCTTCCCTACCTTATTCCTGTGCTGAGATACAGGCTGCTCCAACCTGCTGTAAAATGCTTGATTTCGAGAGTGAGCGAAACTAATGAAAACATTGTTGGGGTAAAACCTAAAGGGAAAGACCTAGCACCAAATCCAATTTGCCATCTGATCTAACTTCTGGAGGCAGTCAAAATGATCCTTAGAATTCTTCCCTACCTTATTCCTGTGCTGAGATACAGGCTGCTCCAACCTGCTGTAAAATGCTTGATTTCGAGAGTGAGCGAAACTAATGAAAACATTGTTGGGGTAAAACCTAAAGGGAAAGACCTAGCACCAAATCCAATTTGCCATCTGATCTAACTTCTGGAGGCAGTCAAAATGATCCTTAGAATTCTTCCCTACCTTATTCCTGTGCTGAGATACAGGCTGCTCCAACCTGCTGTAAAATGCTTGATTTCGAGAGTGAGCGAAACTAATGAAAACATTGTTGGGGTAAAACCTAAAGGGAAAGACCTAGCACCAAATCCAATTTGCCATCTGATCTAACTTCTGGAGGCAGTCAAAATGAGCCTTAGAATTCTTCCCTACCTTATTCCTGTGCTGAGATACAGGCTGCTCCAACCTGCTGTAAAATGCTTGATTTCGAGAGTGAGCGAAACTAATGAAAACATTGTTGGGGTAAAACCTAAAGGGAAAGACCTAGCACCAAATCCAATTTGCCATCTGATCTAACTTCTGGAGGCAGTCAAAATGATCCTTAGAATTCTTCCCTACCTTATTCCTGTGCTGAGATACAGGCTGCTCCAACCTGCTGTAAAATGCTTGATTTCGAGAGTGAGCGAAACTAATGAAAACATTGTTGGGGTAAAACCTAAAGGGAAAGACCTAGCACCAAATCCAATTTGCCATCTGATCTAACTTCTGGAGGCAGTCAAAATGATCCTTAGAATTCTTCCCTACCTTATTCCTGTGCTGAGATACAGGCTGCTCCAACCTGCTGTAAAATGCTTGATTTCGAGAGTGAGCGAAACTAATGAAAACATTGTTGGGGTAAAACCTAAAGGGAAAGACCTAGCACCAAATCCAATTTGCCATCTGATCTAACTTCTGGAGGCAGTCAAAATGAGCCTTAGAATTCTTCCCTACCTTATTCCTGTGCTGAGATACAGGCTGCTCCAACCTGCTGTAAAATGCTTGATTTCGAGAGTGAGCGAAACTAATGAAAACATTGTTGGGGTAAAACCTAAAGGGAAAGACCTAGCACCAAATCCAATTTGCCATCTGATCTAACTTCTGGAGGCAGTCAAAATGAGCATTTGAATTCTTCCCTACCTTATTCCTGTGCTGAGATACAGGCTGCTCCAACCTGCTGTAAAATGGTTGATTTCGAGAGTGAGCGAAACTAATGAAAACATTGTTGGGGTAAAACCTAAAGGGAAAGACCTAGCACCAAATCCAATTTGCCATCTGATCTAACTTCTGGAGGCAGTCAAAATGAGCCTTAGAATTCTTCCCTACCTTATTCCTGTGCTGAGATACAGGCTGCTCCAACCTGCTGTAAAATGCTTGATTTCGAGAGTGAGCGAAACTAATGAAAACATTGTTGGGGTAAAACCTAAAGGGAAAGACCTAGCACCAAATCCAATTTGCCATCTGATCTAACTTCTGGAGGCAGTCAAAATGAGCCTTAGAATTCTTCCCTACCTTATTCCTGTGCTGAGATACAGGCTGCTCCAACCTGCTGTAAAATGCTTGATTTCGAGAGTGAGCGAAACTAATGAAAACATTGTTGGGGTAAAACCTAAAGGGAAAGACCTAGCACCAAATCCAATTTGCCATCTGATCTAACTTCTGGAGGCAGTCAAAATGAGCCTTAGAATTCTTCCCTACCTTATTCCTGTGCTGAGATACAGGCTGCTCCAACCTGCTGTAAAATGCTTGATTTCGAGAGTGAGCGAAACTAATGAAAACATTGTTGGGGTAAAACCTAAAGGGAAAGACCTAGCACCAAATCCAATTTGCCATCTGATCTAACTTCTGGAGGCAGTCAAAATGATCCTTAGAATTCTTCCCTACCTTATTCCTGTGCTGAGATACAGGCTGCTCCAACCTGCTGTAAAATGCTTGATTTCGAGAGTGAGCGAAACTAATGAAAACATTGTTGGGGTAAAACCTAAAGGGAAAGACCTAGCACCAAATCCAATTTGCCATCTGATCTAACTTCTGGAGGCAGTCAAAATGATCCTTAGAATTCTTCCCTACCTTATTCCTGTGCTGAGATACAGGCTGCTCCAACCTGCTGTAAAATGCTTGATTTCGAGAGTGAGCGAAACTAATGAAAACATTGTTGGGGTAAAACCTAAAGGGAAAGACCTAGCACCAAATCCAATTTGCCATCTGATCTAACTTCTGGAGGCAGTCAAAATGAGCCTTAGAATTCTTCCCTACCTTATTCCTGTGCTGAGATACAGGCTGCTCCAACCTGCTGTAAAATGCTTGATTTCGAGAGTGAGCGAAACTAATGAAAACATTGTTGGGGTAAAACCTAAAGGGAAAGACCTAGCACCAAATCCAATTTGCCATCTGATCTAACTTCTGGAGGCAGTCAAAATGAGCATTTGAATTCTTCCCTACCTTATTCCTGTGCTGAGATACAGGCTGCTCCAACCTGCTGTAAAATGCTTGATTTCGAGAGTGAGCGAAACTAATGAAAACATTGTTGGGGTAAAACCTAAAGGGAAAGACCTAGCACCAAATCCAATTTGCCATCTGATCTAACTTCTGGAGGCAGTCAAAATGATCCTTAGAATTCTTCCCTACCTTATTCCTGTGCTGAGATACAGGCTGCTCCAACCTGCTGTAAAATGCTTGATTTCGAGAGTGAGCGAAACTAATGAAAACATTGTTGGGGTAAAACCTAAAGGGAAAGACCTAGCACCAAATCCAATTTGCCATCTGATCTAACTTCTGGAGGCAGTCAAAATGAGCCTTAGAATTCTTCCCTACCTTATTCCTGTGCTGAGATACAGGCTGCTCCAACCTGCTGTAAAATGCTTGATTTCGAGAGTGAGCGAAACTAATGAAAACATTGTTGGGGTAAAACCTAAAGGGAAAGACCTAGCACCAAATCCAATTTGCCATCTGATCTAACTTCTGGAGGCAGTCAAAATGATCCTTAGAATTCTTCCCTACCTTATTCCTGTGCTGAGATACAGGCTGCTCCAACCTGCTGTAAAATGCTTGATTTCGAGAGTGAGCGAAACTAATGAAAACATTGTTGGGGTAAAACCTAAAGGGAAAGACCTAGCACCAAATCCAATTTGCCGTCTGATCTAACTTCTGGAGGCAGTCAAAATGAGCCTTAGAATTCTTCCCTACCTTATTCCTGTGCTGAGATACAGGCTGCTCCAACCTGCTGTAAAATGCTTGATTTCGAGAGTGAGCGAAACTAATGAAAACATTGTTGGGGTAAAACCTAAAGGGAAAGACCTAGCACCAAATCCAATTTGCCATCTGATCTAACTTCTGGAGGCAGTCAAAATGAGCCTTAGAATTCTTCCCTACCTTATTCCTGTGCTGAGATACAGGCTGCTCCAACCTGCTGTAAAATGCTTGATTTCGAGAGTGAGCGAAACTAATGAAAACATTGTTGGGGTAAAACCTAAAGGGAAAGACCTAGCACCAAATCCAATTTGCCATCTGATCTAACTTCTGGAGGCAGTCAAAATGATCCTTAGAATTCTTCCCTACCTTATTCCTGTGCTGAGATACAGGCTGCTCCAACCTGCTGTAAAATGCTTGATTTCGAGAGTGAGCGAAACTAATGAAAACATTGTTGGGGTAAAACCTAAAGGGAAAGACCTAGCACCAAATCCAATTTGCCATCTGATCTAACTTCTGGAGGCAGTCAAAATGATCCTTAGAATTCTTCCCTACCTTATTCCTGTGCTGAGATACAGGCTGCTCCAACCTGCTGTAAAATGCTTGATTTCGAGAGTGAGCGAAACTAATGAAAACATTGTTGGGGTAAAACCTAAAGGGAAAGACCTAGCACCAAATCCAATTTGCCATCTGATCTAACTTCTGGAGGCAGTCAAAATGAGCATTTGAATTCTTCCCTACCTTATTCCTGTGCTGAGATACAGGCTGCTCCAACCTGCTGTAAAATGCTTGATTTCGAGAGTGAGCGAAACTAATGAAAACATTGTTGGGGTAAAACCTAAAGGGAAAGACCTAGCACCAAATCCAATTTGCCATCTGATCTAACTTCTGGAGGCAGTCAAAATGATCCTTAGAATTCTTCCCTACCTTATTCCTGTGCTGAGATACAGGCTGCTCCAACCTGCTGTAAAATGCTTGATTTCGAGAGTGAGCGAAACTAATGAAAACATTGTTGGGGTAAAACCTAAAGGGAAAGACCTAGCACCAAATCCAATTTGCCATCTGATCTAACTTCTGGAGGCAGTCAAAATGATCCTTAGAATTCTTCCCTACCTTATTCCTGTGCTGAGATACAGGCTGCTCCAACCTGCTGTAAAATGCTTGATTTCGAGAGTGAGCGAAACTAATGAAAACATTGTTGGGGTAAAACCTAAAGGGAAAGACCTAGCACCAAATCCAATTTGCCATCTGATCTAACTTCTGGAGGCAGTCAAAATGAGCCTTAGAATTCTTCCCTACCTTATTCCTGTGCTGAGATACAGGCTGCTCCAACCTGCTGTAAAATGCTTGATTTCGAGAGTGAGCGAAACTAATGAAAACATTGTTGGGGTAAAACCTAAAGGGAAAGACCTAGCACCAAATCCAATTTGCCATCTGATCTAACTTCTGGAGGCAGTCAAAATGATCCTTAGAATTCTTCCCTACCTTATTCCTGTGCTGAGATACAGGCTGCTCCAACCTGCTGTAAAATGCTTGATTTCGAGAGTGAGCGAAACTAATGAAAACATTGTTGGGGTAAAACCTAAAGGGAAAGACCTAGCACCAAATCCAATTTGCCATCTGATCTAACTTCTGGAGGCAGTCAAAATGATCCTTAGAATTCTTCCCTACCTTATTCCTGTGCTGAGATACAGGCTGCTCCAACCTGCTGTAAAATGCTTGATTTCGAGAGTGAGCGAAACTAATGAAAACATTGTTGGGGTAAAACCTAAAGGGAAAGACCTAGCACCAAATCCAATTTGCCATCTGATCTAACTTCTGGAGGCAGTCAAAATGATCCTTAGAATTCTTCCCTACCTTATTCCTGTGCTGAGATACAGGCTGCTCCAACCTGCTGTAAAATGCTTGATTTCGAGAGTGAGCGAAACTAATGAAAACATTGTTGGGGTAAAACCTAAAGGGAAAGACCTAGCACCAAATCCAATTTGCCATCTGATCTAACTTCTGGAGGCAGTCAAAATGAGCATTTGAATTCTTCCCTACCTTATTCCTGTGCTGAGATACAGGCTGCTCCAACCTGCTGTAAAATGCTTGATTTCGAGAGTGAGCGAAACTAATGAAAACATTGTTGGGGTAAAACCTAAAGGGAAAGACCTAGCACCAAATCCAATTTGCCATCTGATCTAACTTCTGGAGGCAGTCAAAATGAGCCTTAGAATTCTTCCCTACCTTATTCCTGTGCTGAGATACAGGCTGCTCCAACCTGCTGTAAAATGCTTGATTTCGAGAGTGAGCGAAACTAATGAAAACATTGTTGGGGTAAAACCTAAAGGGAAAGACCTAGCACCAAATCCAATTTGCCATCTGATCTAACTTCTGGAGGCAGTCAAAATGAGCCTTAGAATTCTTCCCTACCTTATTCCTGTGCTGAGATACAGGCTGCTCCAACCTGCTGTAAAATGCTTGATTTCGAGAGTGAGCGAAACTAATGAAAACATTGTTGGGGTAAAACCTAAAGGGAAAGACCTAGCACCAAATCCAATTTGCCATCTGATCTAACTTCTGGAGGCAGTCAAAATGAGCCTTAGAATTCTTCCCTACCTTATTCCTGTGCTGAGATACAGGCTGCTCCAACCTGCTGTAAAATGCTTGATTTCGAGAGTGAGCGAAACTAATGAAAACATTGTTGGGGTAAAACCTAAAGGGAAAGACCTAGCACCAAATCCAATTTGCCATCTGATCTAACTTCTGGAGGCAGTCAAAATGAGCCTTAGAATTCTTCCCTACCTTATTCCTGTGCTGAGATACAGGCTGCTCCAACCTGCTGTAAAATGCTTGATTTCGAGAGTGAGCGAAACTAATGAAAACATTGTTGGGGTAAAACCTAAAGGGAAAGACCTAGCACCAAATCCAATTTGCCATCTGATCTAACTTCTGGAGGCAGTCAAAATGATCCTTAGAATTCTTCCCTACCTTATTCCTGTGCTGAGATACAGGCTGCTCCAACCTGCTGTAAAATGCTTGATTTCGAGAGTGAGCGAAACTAATGAAAACATTGTTGGGGTAAAACCTAAAGGGAAAGACCTAGCACCAAATCCAATTTGCCATCTGATCTAACTTCTGGAGGCAGTCAAAATGAGCCTTAGAATTCTTCCCTACCTTATTCCTGTGCTGAGATACAGGCTGCTCCAACCTGCTGTAAAATGCTTGATTTCGAGAGTGAGCGAAACTAATGAAAACATTGTTGGGGTAAAACCTAAAGGGAAAGACCTAGCACCAAATCCAATTTGCCATCTGATCTAACTTCTGGAGGCAGTCAAAATGAGCATTTGAATTCTTCCCTACCTTATTCCTGTGCTGAGATACAGGCTGCTCCAACCTGCTGTAAAATGCTTGATTTCGAGAGTGAGCGAAACTAATGAAAACATTGTTGGGGTAAAACCTAAAGGGAAAGACCTAGCACCAAATCCAATTTGCCGTCTGATCTAACTTCTGGAGGCAGTCAAAATGATCCTTAGAATTCTTCCCTACCTTATTCCTGTGCTGAGATACAGGCTGCTCCAACCTGCTGTAAAATGCTTGATTTCGAGAGTGAGCGAAACTAATGAAAACATTGTTGGGGTAAAACCTAAAGGGAAAGACCTAGCACCAAATCCAATTTGCCATCTGATCTAACTTCTGGAGGCAGTCAAAATGAGCCTTAGAATTCTTCCCTACCTTATTCCTGTGCTGAGATACAGGCCGCTCCAACCTGCTGTAAAATGCTTGATTTCGAGAGTGAGCGAAACTAATGAAAACATTGTTGGGGTAAAACCTAAAGGGAAAGACCTAGCACCAAATCCAATTTGCCATCTGATCTAACTTCTGGAGGCAGTCAAAATGATCCTTAGAATTCTTCCCTACCTTATTCCTGTGCTGAGATACAGGCTGCTCCAACCTGCTGTAAAATGCTTGATTTCGAGAGTGAGCGAAACTAATGAAAACATTGTTGGGGTAAAACCTAAAGGGAAAGACCTAGCACCAAATCCAATTTGCCGTCTGATCTAACTTCTGGAGGCAGTCAAAATGATCCTTAGAATTCTTCCCTACCTTATTCCTGTGCTGAGATACAGGCTGCTCCAACCTGCTGTAAAATGCTTGATTTCGAGAGTGAGCGAAACTAATGAAAACATTGTTGGGGTAAAACCTAAAGGGAAAGACCTAGCACCAAATCCAATTTGCCATCTGATCTAACTTCTGGAGGCAGTCAAAATGAGCCTTAGAATTCTTCCCTACCTTATTCCTGTGCTGAGATACAGGCTGCTCCAACCTGCTGTAAAATGCTTGATTTCGAGAGTGAGCGAAACTAATGAAAACATTGTTGGGGTAAAACCTAAAGGGAAAGACCTAGCACCAAATCCAATTTGCCATCTGATCTAACTTCTGGAGGCAGTCAAAATGAGCCTTAGAATTCTTCCCTACCTTATTCCTGTGCTGAGATACAGGCTGCTCCAACCTGCTGTAAAATGCTTGATTTCGAGAGTGAGCGAAACTAATGAAAACATTGTTGGGGTAAAACCTAAAGGGAAAGACCTAGCACCAAATCCAATTTGCCATCTGATCTAACTTCTGGAGGCAGTCAAAATGATCCTTAGAATTCTTCCCTACCTTATTCCTGTGCTGAGATACAGGCTGCTCCAACCTGCTGTAAAATGCTTGATTTCGAGAGTGAGCGAAACTAATGAAAACATTGTTGGGGTAAAACCTAAAGGGAAAGACCTAGCACCAAATCCAATTTGCCATCTGATCTAACTTCTGGAGGCAGTCAAAATGATCCTTAGAATTCTTCCCTACCTTATTCCTGTGCTGAGATACAGGCTGCTCCAACCTGCTGTAAAATGCTTGATTTCGAGAGTGAGCGAAACTAATGAAAACATTGTTGGGGTAAAACCTAAAGGGAAAGACCTAGCACCAAATCCAATTTGCCATCTGATCTAACTTCTGGAGGCAGTCAAAATGAGCCTTAGAATTCTTCCCTACCTTATTCCTGTGCTGAGATACAGGCTGCTCCAACCTGCTGTAAAATGCTTGATTTCGAGAGTGAGCGAAACTAATGAAAACATTGTTGGGGTAAAACCTAAAGGGAAAGACCTAGCACCAAATCCAATTTGCCATCTGATCTAACTTCTGGAGGCAGTCAAAATGAGCCTTAGAATTCTTCCCTACCTTATTCCTGTGCTGAGATACAGGCTGCTCCAACCTGCTGTAAAATGCTTGATTTCGAGAGTGAGCGAAACTAATGAAAACATTGTTGGGGTAAAACCTAAAGGGAAAGACCTAGCACCAAATCCAATTTGCCATCTGATCTAACTTCTGGAGGCAGTCAAAATGATCCTTAGAATTCTTCCCTACCTTATTCCTGTGCTGAGATACAGGCTGCTCCAACCTGCTGTAAAATGCTTGATTTCGAGAGTGAGCGAAACTAATGAAAACATTGTTGGGGTAAAACCTAAAGGGAAAGACCTAGCACCAAATCCAATTTGCCATCTGATCTAACTTCTGGAGGCAGTCAAAATGAGCCTTAGAATTCTTCCCTACCTTATTCCTGTGCTGAGATACAGGCTGCTCCAACCTGCTGTAAAATGCTTGATTTCGAGAGTGAGCGAAACTAATGAAAACATTGTTGGGGTAAAACCTAAAGGGAAAGACCTAGCACCAAATCCAATTTGCCATCTGATCTAACTTCTGGAGGCAGTCAAAATGATCCTTAGAATTCTTCCCTACCTTATTCCTGTGCTGAGATACAGGCTGCTCCAACCTGCTGTAAAATGCTTGATTTCGAGAGTGAGCGAAACTAATGAAAACATTGTTGGGGTAAAACCTAAAGGGAAAGACCTAGCACCAAATCCAATTTGCCGTCTGATCTCAACTTCTGGAGGCAGTCAAAATGATCCTTAGAATTCTTCCCTACCTTATTCCTGTGCTGAGATACAGGCTGCTCCAACCTGCTGTAAAATGCTTGATTTCGAGAGTGAGCGAAACTAATGAAAACATTGTTGGGGTAAAACCTAAAGGGAAAGACCTAGCACCAAATCCAATTTGCCATCTGATCTAACTTCTGGAGGCAGTCAAAATGAGCCTTAGAATTCTTCCCTACCTTATTCCTGTGCTGAGATACAGGCTGCTCCAACCTGCTGTAAAATGCTTGATTTCGAGAGTGAGCGAAACTAATGAAAACATTGTTGGGGTAAAACCTAAAGGGAAAGACCTAGCACCAAATCCAATTTGCCATCTGATCTAACTTCTGGAGGCAGTCAAAATGATCCTTAGAATTCTTCCCTACCTTATTCCTGTGCTGAGATACAGGCTGCTCCAACCTGCTGTAAAATGCTTGATTTCGAGAGTGAGCGAAACTAATGAAAACATTGTTGGGGTAAAACCTAAAGGGAAAGACCTAGCACCAAATCCAATTTGCCATCTGATCTAACTTCTGGAGGCAGTCAAAATGATCCTTAGAATTCTTCCCTACCTTATTCCTGTGCTGAGATACAGGCTGCTCCAACCTGCTGTAAAATGCTTGATTTCGAGAGTGAGCGAAACTAATGAAAACATTGTTGGGGTAAAACCTAAAGGGAAAGACCTAGCACCAAATCCAATTTGCCATCTGATCTAACTTCTGGAGGCAGTCAAAATGAGCATTTGAATTCTTCCCTACCTTATTCCTGTGCTGAGATACAGGCTGCTCCAACCTGCTGTAAAATGCTTGATTTCGAGAGTGAGCGAAACTAATGAAAACATTGTTGGGGTAAAACCTAAAGGGAAAGACCTAGCACCAAATCCAATTTGCCATCTGATCTAACTTCTGGAGGCAGTCAAAATGATCCTTAGAATTCTTCCCTACCTTATTCCTGTGCTGAGATACAGGCTGCTCCAACCTGCTGTAAAATGCTTGATTTCGAGAGTGAGCGAAACTAATGAAAACATTGTTGGGGTAAAACCTAAAGGGAAAGACCTAGCACCAAATCCAATTTGCCATCTGATCTAACTTCTGGAGGCAGTCAAAATGATCCTTAGAATTCTTCCCTACCTTATTCCTGTGCTGAGATACAGGCTGCTCCAACCTGCTGTAAAATGCTTGATTTCGAGAGTGAGCGAAACTAATGAAAACATTGTTGGGGTAAAACCTAAAGGGAAAGACCTAGCACCAAATCCAATTTGCCATCTGATCTAACTTCTGGAGGCAGTCAAAATGATCCTTAGAATTCTTCCCTACCTTATTCCTGTGCTGAGATACAGGCTGCTCCAACCTGCTGTAAAATGCTTGATTTCGAGAGTGAGCGAAACTAATGAAAACATTGTTGGGGTAAAACCTAAAGGGAAAGACCTAGCACCAAATCCAATTTGCCATCTGATCTAACTTCTGGAGGCAGTCAAAATGAGCCTTAGAATTCTTCCCTACCTTATTCCTGTGCTGAGATACAGGCTGCTCCAACCTGCTGTAAAATGCTTGATTTCGAGAGTGAGCGAAACTAATGAAAACATTGTTGGGGTAAAACCTAAAGGGAAAGACCTAGCACCAAATCCAATTTGCCATCTGATCTAACTTCTGGAGGCAGTCAAAATGAGCCTTAGAATTCTTCCCTACCTTATTCCTGTGCTGAGATACAGGCTGCTCCAACCTGCTGTAAAATGCTTGATTTCGAGAGTGAGCGAAACTAATGAAAACATTGTTGGGGTAAAACCTAAAGGGAAAGACCTAGCACCAAATCCAATTTGCCATCTGATCTAACTTCTGGAGGCAGTCAAAATGATCCTTAGAATTCTTCCCTACCTTATTCCTGTGCTGAGATACAGGCTGCTCCAACCTGCTGTAAAATGCTTGATTTCGAGAGTGAGCGAAACTAATGAAAACATTGTTGGGGTAAAACCTAAAGGGAAAGACCTAGCACCAAATCCAATTTGCCATCTGATCTAACTTCTGGAGGCAGTCAAAATGAGCATTTGAATTCTTCCCTACCTTATTCCTGTGCTGAGATACAGGCTGCTCCAACCTGCTGTAAAATGCTTGATTTCGAGAGTGAGCGAAACTAATGAAAACATTGTTGGGGTAAAACCTAAAGGGAAAGACCTAGCACAAATCCAATTTGCCATCTGATCTAACTTCTGGAGGCAGTCAAAATGATCCTTAGAATTCTTCCCTACCTTATTCCTGTGCTGAGATACAGGCTGCTCCAACCTGCTGTAAAATGCTTGATTTCGAGAGTGAGCGAAACTAATGAAAACATTGTTGGGGTAAAACCTAAAGGGAAAGACCTAGCACCAAATCCAATTTGCCATCTGATCTAACTTCTGGAGGCAGTCAAAATGAGCCTTAGAATTCTTCCCTACCTTATTCCTGTGCTGAGATACAGGCTGCTCCAACCTGCTGTAAAATGCTTGATTTCGAGAGTGAGCGAAACTAATGAAAACATTGTTGGGGTAAAACCTAAAGGGAAAGACCTAGCACCAAATCCAATTTGCCATCTGATCTAACTTCTGGAGGCAGTCAAAATGAGCCTTAGAATTCTTCCCTACCTTATTCCTGTGCTGAGATACAGGCTGCTCCAACCTGCTGTAAAATGCTTGATTTCGAGAGTGAGCGAAACTAATGAAAACATTGTTGGGGTAAAACCTAAAGGGAAAGACCTAGCACCAAATCCAATTTGCCATCTGATCTAACTTCTGGAGGCAGTCAAAATGATCCTTAGAATTCTTCCCTACCTTATTCCTGTGCTGAGATACAGGCTGCTCCAACCTGCTGTAAAATGCTTGATTTCGAGAGTGAGCGAAACTAATGAAAACATTGTTGGGGTAAAACCTAAAGGGAAAGACCTAGCACCAAATCCAATTTGCCATCTGATCTAACTTCTGGAGGCAGTCAAAATGAGCCTTAGAATTCTTCCCTACCTTATTCCTGTGCTGAGATACAGGCTGCTCCAACCTGCTGTAAAATGCTTGATTTCGAGAGTGAGCGAAACTAATGAAAACATTGTTGGGGTAAAACCTAAAGGGAAAGACCTAGCACCAAATCCAATTTGCCATCTGATCTAACTTCTGGAGGCAGTCAAAATGAGCCTTAGAATTCTTCCCTACCTTATTCCTGTGCTGAGATACAGGCTGCTCCAACCTGCTGTAAAATGCTTGATTTCGAGAGTGAGCGAAACTAATGAAAACATTGTTGGGGTAAAACCTAAAGGGAAAGACCTAGCACCAAATCCAATTTGCCATCTGATCTAACTTCTGGAGGCAGTCAAAATGAGCATTTGAATTCTTCCCTACCTTATTCCTGTGCTGAGATACAGGCTGCTCCAACCTGTTGTAAAATGCTTGATTTCGAGAGTGAGCGAAACTAATGAAAACATTGTTGGGGTAAAACCTAAAGGGAAAGACCTAGCACCAAATCCAATTTGCCATCTGATCTAACTTCTGGAGGCAGTCAAAATGAGCCTTAGAATTCTTCCCTACCTTATTCCTGTGCTGAGATACAGGCTGCTCCAACCTGCTGTAAAATGCTTGATTTCGAGAGTGAGCGAAACTAATGAAAACATTGTTGGGGTAAAACCTAAAGGGAAAGACCTAGCACCAAATCCAATTTGCCATCTGATCTAACTTCTGGAGGCAGTCAAAATGATCCTTAGAATTCTTCCCTACCTTATTCCTGTGCTGAGATAGAGGCTGCTCCAACCTGCTGTAAAATGCTTGATTTCGAGAGTGAGCGAAACTAATGAAAACATTGTTGGGGTAAAACCTAAAGGGAAAGACCTAGCACCAAATCCAATTTGCCATCTGATCTAACTTCTGGAGGCAGTCAAAATGAGCCTTAGAATTCTTCCCTACCTTATTCCTGTGCTGAGATACAGGCTGCTCCAACCTGCTGTAAAATGCTTGATTTCGAGAGTGAGCGAAACTAATGAAAACATTGTTGGGGTAAAACCTAAAGGGAAAGACCTAGCACCAAATCCAATTTGCCATCTGATCTAACTTCTGGAGGCAGTCAAAATGATCCTTAGAATTCTTCACTACCTTATTCCTGTGCTGAGATACAGGCTGCTCCAACCTGCTGTAAAATGCTTGATTTCGAGAGTGAGCGAAACTAATGAAAACATTGTTGGGGTAAAACCTAAAGGGAAAGACCTAGCACCAAATCCAATTTGCCATCTGATCTAACTTCTGGAGGCAGTCAAAATGATCCTTAGAATTCTTCCCTACCTTATTCCTGTGCTGAGATACAGGCTGCTCCAACCTGCTGTAAAATGCTTGATTTCGAGAGTGAGCGAAACTAATGAAAACATTGTTGGGGTAAAACCTAAAGGGAAAGACCTAGCACCAAATCCAATTTGCCATCTGATCTAACTTCTGGAGGCAGTCAAAATGATCCTTAGAATTCTTCCCTACCTTATTCCTGTGCTGAGATACAGGCTGCTCCAACCTGCTGTAAAATGCTTGATTTCGAGAGTGAGCGAAACTAATGAAAACATTGTTGGGGTAAAACCTAAAGGGAAAGACCTAGCACCAAATCCAATTTGCCATCTGATCTAACTTCTGGAGGCAGTCAAAATGAGCCTTAGAATTCTTCCCCACCTTATTCCTGTGCTGAGATACAGGCTGCTCCAACCTGCTGTAAAATGCTTGATTTCGAGAGTGAGCGAAACTAATGAAAACATTGTTGGGGTAAAACCTAAAGGGAAAGACCTAGCACCAAATCCAATTTGCCATCTGATCTAAGTTCTGGAGGCAGTCAAAATGATCCTTAGAATTCTTCCCTACCTTATTCCTGTGCTGAGATACAGGCTGCTCCAACCTGCTGTAAAATGCTTGATTTCGAGAGTGAGCGAAACTAATGAAAACATTGTTGGGGTAAAACCTAAAGGGAAAGACCTAGCACCAAATCCAATTTGCCATCTGATCTAACTTCTGGAGGCAGTCAAAATGATCCTTAGAATTCTTCCCTACCTTATTCCTGTGCTGAGATACAGGCTGCTCCAACCTGCTGTAAAATGCTTGATTTCGAGAGTGAGCGAAACTAATGAAAACATTGTTGGGGTAAAACCTAAAGGGAAAGACCTAGCACCAAATCCAATTTGCCATCTGATCTAACTTCTGGAGGCAGTCAAAATGAGCATTTGAATTCTTCCCTACCTTATTCCTGTGCTGAGATACAGGCTGCTCCAACCTGTTGTAAAATGCTTGATTTCGAGAGTGAGCGAAACTAATGAAAACATTGTTGGGGTAAAACCTAAAGGGAAAGACCTAGCACCAAATCCAATTTGCCATCTGATCTAACTTCTGGAGGCAGTCAAAATGATCCTTAGAATTCTTCCCTACCTTATTCCTGTGCTGAGATACAGGCTGCTCCAACCTGCTGTAAAATGCTTGATTTCGAGAGTGAGCGAAACTAATGAAAACATTGTTGGGGTAAAACCTAAAGGGAAAGACCTAGCACCAAATCCAATTTGCCATCTGATCTAACTTCTGGAGGCAGTCAAAATGAGCCTTAGAATTCTTCCCTACCTTATTCCTGTGCTGAGATACAGGCTGCTCCAACCTGCTGTAAAATGCTTGATTTCGAGAGTGAGCGAAACTAATGAAAACATTGTTGGGGTAAAACCTAAAGGGAAAGACCTAGCACCAAATCCAATTTGCCATCTGATCTAACTTCTGGAGGCAGTCAAAATGAGCCTTAGAATTCTTCCCTACCTTATTCCTGTGCTGAGATACAGGCTGCTCCAACCTGCTGTAAAATGCTTGATTTCGAGAGTGAGCGAAACTAATGAAAACATTGTTGGGGTAAAACCTAAAGGGAAAGACCTAGCACCAAATCCAATTTGCCATCTGATCTAACTTCTGGAGGCAGTCAAAATGATCCTTAGAATTCTTCACTACCTTATTCCTGTGCTGAGATACAGGCTGCTCCAACCTGCTGTAAAATGCTTGATTTCGAGAGTGAGCGAAACTAATGAAAACATTGTTGGGGTAAAACCTAAAGGGAAAGACCTAGCACCAAATCCAATTTGCCATCTGATCTAACTTCTGGAGGCAGTCAAAATGATCCTTAGAATTCTTCCCTACCTTATTCCTGTGCTGAGATACAGGCTGCTCCAACCTGCTGTAAAATGCTTGATTTCGAGAGTGAGCGAAACTAATGAAAACATTGTTGGGGTAAAACCTAAAGGGAAAGACCTAGCACCAAATCCAATTTGCCATCTGATCTAACTTCTGGAGGCAGTCAAAATGAGCCTTAGAATTCTTCCCTACCTTATTCCTGTGCTGAGATACAGGCTGCTCCAACCTGCTGTAAAATGCTTGATTTCGAGAGTGAGCGAAACTAATGAAAACATTGTTGGGGTAAAACCTAAAGGGAAAGACCTAGCACCAAATCCAATTTGCCATCTGATCTAACTTCTGGAGGCAGTCAAAATGAGCCTTAGAATTCTTCCCTACCTTATTCCTGTGCTGAGATACAGGCTGCTCCAACCTGCTGTAAAATGCTTGATTTCGAGAGTGAGCGAAACTAATGAAAACATTGTTGGGGTAAAACCTAAAGGGAAAGACCTAGCACCAAATCCAATTTGCCATCTGATCTAACTTCTGGAGGCAGTCAAAATGATCCTTAGAATTCTTCCCTACCTTATTCCTGTGCGGAGATACAGGCTGCTCCAACCTGCTGTAAAATGCTTGATTTCGAGAGTGAGCGAAACTAATGAAAACATTGTTGGGGTAAAACCTAAAGGGAAAGACCTAGCACCAAATCCAATTTGCCATCTGATCTAACTTCTGGAGGCAGTCAAAATGATCCTTAGAATTCTTCCCCACCTTATTCCTGTGCTGAGATACAGGCTGCTCCAACCTGCTGTAAAATGCTTGATTTCGAGAGTGAGCGAAACTAATGAAAACATTGTTGGGGTAAAACCTAAAGGGAAAGACCTAGCACCAAATCCAATTTGCCATCTGATCTAACTTCTGGAGGCAGTCAAAATGAGCCTTAGAATTCTTCCCTACCTTATTCCTGTGCTGAGATACAGGCTGCTCCAACCTGCTGTAAAATGCTTGATTTCGAGAGTGAGCGAAACTAATGAAAACATTGTTGGGGTAAAACCTAAAGGGAAAGACCTAGCACCAAATCCAATTTGCCATCTGATCTAACTTCTGGAGGCAGTCAAAATGATCCTTAGAATTCTTCCCCACCTTATTCCTGTGCTGAGATACAGGCTGCTCCAACCTGCTGTAAAATGCTTGATTTCGAGAGTGAGCGAAACTAATGAAAACATTGTTGGGGTAAAACCTAAAGGGAAAGACCTAGCACCAAATCCAATTTGCCATCTGATCTAACTTCTGGAGGCAGTCAAAATGAGCATTTGAATTCTTCCCTACCTTATTCCTGTGCTGAGATACAGGCTGCTCCAACCTGCTGTAAAATGCTTGATTTCGAGAGTGAGCGAAACTAATGAAAACATTGTTGGGGTAAAACCTAAAGGGAAAGACCTAGCACCAAATCCAATTTGCCATCTGATCTAACTTCTGGAGGCAGTCAAAATGATCCTTAGAATTCTTCCCTACCTTATTCCTGTGCTGAGATACAGGCTGCTCCAACCTGCTGTAAAATGCTTGATTTCGAGAGTGAGCGAAACTAATGAAAACATTGTTGGGGTAAAACCTAAAGGGAAAGACCTAGCACCAAATCCAATTTGCCATCTGATCTAACTTCTGGAGGCAGTCAAAATGATCCTTAGAATTCTTCCCTACCTTATTCCTGTGCTGAGATACAGGCTGCTCCAACCTGCTGCAAAATGCTTGATTTCGAGAGTGAGCGAAACTAATGAAAACATTGTTGGGGTAAAACCTAAAGGGAAAGACCTAGCACCAAATCCAATTTGCCATCTGATCTAACTTCTGGAGGCAGTCAAAATGAGCCTTAGAATTCTTCCCTACCTTATTCCTGTGCTGAGATACAGGCTGCTCCAACCTGCTGTAAAATGCTTGATTTCGAGAGTGAGCGAAACTAATGAAAACATTGTTGGGGTAAAACCTAAAGGGAAAGACCTAGCACCAAATCCAATTTGCCATCTGATCTAACTTCTGGAGGCAGTCAAAATGAGCATTTGAATTCTTCCCTACCTTATTCCTGTGCTGAGATACAGGCTGCTCCAACCTGCTGTAAAATGCTTGATTTCGAGAGTGAGCGAAACTAATGAAAACATTGTTGGGGTAAAACCTAAAGGGAAAGACCTAGCACCAAATGCAATTTGCCATCTGATCTAACTTCTGGAGGCAGTCAAAATGAGCATTTGAATTCTTCCCTACCTTATTCCTGTGCTGAGATACAGGCTGCTCCAACCTGCTGTAAAATGCTTGATTTCGAGAGTGAGCGAAACTAATGAAAACATTGTTGGGGTAAAACCTAAAGGGAAAGACCTAGCACCAAATCCAATTTGCCATCTGATCTAACTTCTGGAGGCAGTCAAAATGAGCCTTAGAATTCTTCCCTACCTTATTCCTGTGCTGAGATACAGGCTGCTCCAACCTGCTGTAAAATGCTTGATTTCGAGAGTGAGCGAAACTAATGAAAACATTGTTGGGGTAAAACCTAAAGGGAAAGACCTAGCACCAAATCCAATTTGCCATCTGATCTAACTTCTGGAGGCAGTCAAAATGAGCCTTAGAATTCTTCCCTACCTTATTCCTGTGCTGAGATACAGGCTGCTCCAACCTGCTGTAAAATGCTTGATTTCGAGAGTGAGCGAAACTAATGAAAACATTGTTGGGGTAAAACCTAAAGGGAAAGACCTAGCACCAAATCCAATTTGCCATCTGATCTAACTTCTGGAGGCAGTCAAAATGATCCTTAGAATTCTTCCCTACCTTATTCCTGTGCTGAGATACAGGCTGCTCCAACCTGCTGTAAAATGCTTGATTTCGAGAGTGAGCGAAACTAATGAAAACATTGTTGGGGTAAAACCTAAAGGGAAAGACCTAGCACCAAATCCAATTTGCCATCTGATCTAACTTCTGGAGGCAGTCAAAATGAGCCTTAGAATTCTTCCCTACCTTATTCCTGTGCTGAGATACAGGCTGCTCCAACCTGCTGTAAAATGCTTGATTTCGAGAGTGAGCGAAACTAATGAAAACATTGTTGGGGTAAAACCTAAAGGGAAAGACCTAGCACCAAATCCAATTTGCCATCTGATCTAACTTCTGGAGGCAGTCAAAATGAGCCTTAGAATTCTTCCCTACCTTATTCCTGTGCTGAGATACAGGCTGCTCCAACCTGCTGTAAAATGCTTGATTTCGAGAGTGAGCGAAACTAATGAAAACATTGTTGGGGTAAAACCTAAAGGGAAAGACCTAGCACCAAATCCAATTTGCCATCTGATCTAACTTCTGGAGGCAGTCAAAATGAGCCTTAGAATTCTTCCCTACCTTATTCCTGTGCTGAGATACAGGCTGCTCCAACCTGCTGTAAAATGCTTGATTTCGAGAGTGAGCGAAACTAATGAAAACATTGTTGGGGTAAAACCTAAAGGGAAAGACCTAGCACCAAATCCAATTTGCCATCTGATCTAACTTCTGGAGGCAGTCAAAATGAGCCTTAGAATTCTTCCCCACCTTATTCCTGTGCTGAGATACAGGCTGCTCCAACCTGCTGTAAAATGCTTGATTTCGAGAGTGAGCGAAACTAATGAAAACATTGTTGGGGTAAAACCTAAAGGGAAAGACCTAGCACCAAATCCAATTTGCCATCTGATCTAACTTCTGGAGGCAGTCAAAATGATCCTTAGAATTCTTCCCTACCTTATTCCTGTGCTGAGATACAGGCTGCTCCAACCTGCTGTAAAATGCTTGATTTCGAGAGTGAGCGAAACTAATGAAAACATTGTTGGGGTAAAACCTAAAGGGAAAGACCTAGCACCAAATCCAATTTGCCATCTGATCTAACTTCTGGAGGCAGTCAAAATGAGCCTTAGAATTCTTCCCTACCTTATTCCTGTGCTGAGATACAGGCTGCTCCAACCTGCTGTAAAATGCTTGATTTCGAGAGTGAGCGAAACTAATGAAAACATTGTTGGGGTAAAACCTAAAGGGAAAGACCTAGCACCAAATCCAATTTGCCATCTGATCTAACTTCTGGAGGCAGTCAAAATGATCCTTAGAATTCTTCCCTACCTTATTCCTGTGCTGAGATACAGGCTGCTCCAACCTGCTGTAAAATGCTTGATTTCGAGAGTGAGCGAAACTAATGAAAACATTGTTGGGGTAAAACCTAAAGGGAAAGACCTAGCACCAAATCCAATTGGCCATCTGATCTAACTTCTGGAGGCAGTCAAAATGATCCTTAGAATTCTTCCCTACCTTATTCCTGTGCTGAGATACAGGCTGCTCCAACCTCCTGCAAAATGCTTGATTTCGAGAGTGAGCGAAACTAATGAAAACATTGTTGGGGTAAAACCTAAAGGGAAAGACCTAGCACCAAATCCAATTTGCCATCTGATCTAACTTCTGGAGGCAGTCAAAATGAGCCTTAGAATTCTTCCCTACCTTATTCCTGTGCTGAGATACAGGCTGCTCCAACCTGCTGTAAAATGCTTGATTTCGAGAGTGAGCGAAACTAATGAAAACATTGTTGGGGTAAAACCTAAAGGGAAAGACCTAGCACCAAATCCAATTTGCCATCTGATCTAACTTCTGGAGGCAGTCAAAATGAGCATTTGAATTCTTCCCTACCTTATTCCTGTGCTGAGATACAGGCTGCTCCAACCTGCTGTAAAATGCTTGATTTCGAGAGTGAGCGAAACTAATGAAAACATTGTTGGGGTAAAACCTAAAGGGAAAGACCTAGCACCAAATGCAATTTGCCATCTGATCTAACTTCTGGAGGCAGTCAAAATGATCCTTAGAATTCTTCCCTACCTTATTCCTGTGCTGAGATACAGGCTGCTCCAACCTGCTGTAAAATGCTTGATTTCGAGAGTGAGCGAAACTAATGAAAACATTGTTGGGGTAAAACCTAAAGGGAAAGACCTAGCACCAAATCCAATTTGCCATCTGATCTAACTTCTGGAGGCAGTCAAAATGATCCTTAGAATTCTTCCCTACCTTATTCCTGTGCTGAGATACAGGCTGCTCCAACCTGCTGTAAAATGCTTGATTTCGAGAGTGAGCGAAACTAATGAAAACATTGTTGGGGTAAAACCTAAAGGGAAAGACCTAGCACCAAATCCAATTTGCCATCTGATCTAACTTCTGGAGGCAGTCAAAATGAGCCTTAGAATTCTTCCCTACCTTATTCCTGTGCTGAGATACAGGCTGCTCCAACCTGCTGTAAAATGCTTGATTTCGAGAGTGAGCGAAACTAATGAAAACATTGTTGGGGTAAAACCTAAAGGGAAAGACCTAGCACCAAATCCAATTTGCCATCTGATCTAACTTCTGGAGGCAGTCAAAATGATCCTTAGAATTCTTCCCTACCTTATTCCTGTGCTGAGATACAGGCTGCTCCAACCTGCTGTAAAATGCTTGATTTCGAGAGTGAGCGAAACTAATGAAAACATTGTTGGGGTAAAACCTAAAGGGAAAGACCTAGCACCAAATCCAATTTGCCATCTGATCTAACTTCTGGAGGCAGTCAAAATGATCCTTAGAATTCTTCCCTACCTTATTCCTGTGCTGAGATACAGGCTGCTCCAACCTGCTGTAAAATGCTTGATTTCGAGAGTGAGCGAAACTAATGAAAACATTGTTGGGGTAAAACCTAAAGGGAAAGACCTAGCACCAAATCCAATTTGCCATCTGATCTAACTTCTGGAGGCAGTCAAAATGAGCCTTAGAATTCTTCCCCACCTTATTCCTGTGCTGAGATACAGGCTGCTCCAACCTGCTGTAAAATGCTTGATTTCGAGAGTGAGCGAAACTAATGAAAACATTGTTGGGGTAAAACCTAAAGGGAAAGACCTAGCACCAAATCCAATTTGCCATCTGATCTAACTTCTGGAGGCAGTCAAAATGAGCCTTAGAATTCTTCCCTACCTTATTCCTGTGCTGAGATACAGGCTGCTCCAACCTGCTGTAAAATGCTTGATTTCGAGAGTGAGCGAAACTAATGAAAACATTGTTGGGGTAAAACCTAAAGGGAAAGACCTAGCACCAAATCCAATTTGCCATCTGATCTAACTTCTGGAGGCAGTCAAAATGAGCCTTAGAATTCTTCCCTACCTTATTCCTGTGCTGAGATACAGGCTGCTCCAACCTGCTGTAAAATGCTTGATTTCGAGAGTGAGCGAAACTAATGAAAACATTGTTGGGGTAAAACCTAAAGGGAAAGACCTAGCACCAAATCCAATTTGCCATCTGATCTAACTTCTGGAGGCAGTCAAAATGATCCTTAGAATTCTTCCCCACCTTATTCCTGTGCTGAGATACAGGCTGCTCCAACCTGCTGTAAAATGCTTGATTTCGAGAGTGAGCGAAACTAATGAAAACATTGTTGGGGTAAAACCTAAAGGGAAAGACCTAGCACCAAATCCAATTTGCCATCTGATCTAACTTCTGGAGGCAGTCAAAATGATCCTTAGAATTCTTCCCTACCTTATTCCTGTGCTGAGATACAGGCTGCTCCAACCTGCTGTAAAATGCTTGATTTCGAGAGTGAGCGAAACTAATGAAAACATTGTTGGGGTAAAACCTAAAGGGAAAGACCTAGCACCAAATCCAATTTGCCATCTGATCTAACTTCTGGAGGCAGTCAAAATGAGCCTTAGAATTCTTCCCTACCTTATTCCTGTGCTGAGATACAGGCTGCTCCAACCTGCTGTAAAATGCTTGATTTCGAGAGTGAGCGAAACTAATGAAAACATTGTTGGGGTAAAACCTAAAGGGAAAGACCTAGCACCAAATCCAATTTGCCATCTGATCTAACTTCTGGAGGCAGTCAAAATGAGCCTTAGAATTCTTCCCTACCTTATTCCTGTGCTGAGATACAGGCTGCTCCAACCTGCTGTAAAATGCTTGATTTCGAGAGTGAGCGAAACTAATGAAAACATTGTTGGGGTAAAACCTAAAGGGAAAGACCTAGCACCAAATCCAATTTGCCATCTGATCTAACTTCTGGAGGCAGTCAAAATGAGCCTTAGAATTCTTCCCTACCTTATTCCTGTGCTGAGATACAGGCTGCTCCAACCTGCTGTAAAATGCTTGATTTCGAGAGTGAGCGAAACTAATGAAAACATTGTTGGGGTAAAACCTAAAGGGAAAGACCTAGCACCAAATCCAATTTGCCATCTGATCTAACTTCTGGAGGCAGTCAAAATGAGCCTTAGAATTCTTCCCTACCTTATTCCTGTGCTGAGATACAGGCTGCTCCAACCTGCTGTAAAATGCTTGATTTCGAGAGTGAGCGAAACTAATGAAAACATTGTTGGGGAAAAACCTAAAGGGAAAGACCTAGCACCAAATCCAATTTGCCATCTGATCTAACTTCTGGAGGCAGTCAAAATGAGCCTTAGAATTCTTCCCTACCTTATTCCTGTGCTGAGATACAGGCTGCTCCAACCTGCTGTAAAATGCTTGATTTCGAGAGTGAGCGAAACTAATGAAAACATTGTTGGGGTAAAACCTAAAGGGAAAGACCTAGCACCAAATCCAATTTGCCATCTGATCTAACTTCTGGAGGCAGTCAAAATGAGCCTTAGAATTCTTCCCTACCTTATTCCTGTGCTGAGATACAGGCTGCTCCAACCTGCTGTAAAATGCTTGATTTCGAGAGTGAGCGAAACTAATGAAAACATTGTTGGGGTAAAACCTAAAGGGAAAGACCTAGCACCAAATCCAATTTGCCATCTGATCTAACTTCTGGAGGCAGTCAAAATGAGCCTTAGAATTCTTCCCTACCTTATTCCTGTGCTGAGATACAGGCTGCTCCAACCTGCTGTAAAATGCTTGATTTCGAGAGTGAGCGAAACTAATGAAAACATTGTTGGGGTAAAACCTAAAGGGAAAGACCTAGCACCAAATCCAATTTGCCATCTGATCTAACTTCTGGAGGCAGTCAAAATGAGCCTTAGAATTCTTCCCCACCTTATTCCTGTGCTGAGATACAGGCTGCTCCAACCTGCTGTAAAATGCTTGATTTCGAGAGTGAGCGAAACTAATGAAAACATTGTTGGGGTAAAACCTAAAGGGAAAGACCTAGCACCAAATCCAATTTGCCATCTGATCTAACTTCTGGAGGCAGTCAAAATGATCCTTAGAATTCTTCCCTACCTTATTCCTGTGCTGAGATACAGGCTGCTCCAACCTGCTGTAAAATGCTTGATTTCGAGAGTGAGCGAAACTAATGAAAACATTGTTGGGGTAAAACCTAAAGGGAAAGACCTAGCACCAAATCCAATTTGCCATCTGATCTAACTTCTGGAGGCAGTCAAAATGAGCCTTAGAATTCTTCCCTACCTTATTCCTGTGCTGAGATACAGGCTGCTCCAACCTGCTGTAAAATGCTTGATTTCGAGAGTGAGCGAAACTAATGAAAACATTGTTGGGGTAAAACCTAAAGGGAAAGACCTAGCACCAAATCCAATTTGCCATCTGATCTAACTTCTGGAGGCAGTCAAAATGATCCTTAGAATTCTTCCCTACCTTATTCCTGTGCTGAGATACAGGCTGCTCCAACCTGCTGTAAAATGCTTGATTTCGAGAGTGAGCGAAACTAATGAAAACATTGTTGGGGTAAAACCTAAAGGGAAAGACCTAGCACCAAATCCAATTTGCCATCTGATCTAACTTCTGGAGGCAGTCAAAATGAGCATTTGAATTCTTCCCTACCTTATTCCTGTGCTGAGATACAGGCTGCTCCAACCTGCTGTAAAATGCTTGATTTCGAGAGTGAGCGAAACTAATGAAAACATTGTTGGGGTAAAACCTAAAGGGAAAGACCTAGCACCAAATCCAATTTGCCATCTGATCTAACTTCTGGAGGCAGTCAAAATGAGCCTTAGAATTCTTCCCTACCTTATTCCTGTGCTGAGATACAGGCTGCTCCAACCTGCTGTAAAATGCTTGATTTCGAGAGTGAGCGAAACTAATGAAAACATTGTTGGGGTAAAACCTAAAGGGAAAGACCTAGCACCAAATCCAATTTGCCATCTGATCTAACTTCTGGAGGCAGTCAAAATGAGCCTTAGAATTCTTCCCTACCTTATTCCTGTGCTGAGATACAGGCTGCTCCAACCTGCTGTAAAATGCTTGATTTCGAGAGTGAGCGAAACTAATGAAAACATTGTTGGGGTAAAACCTAAAGGGAAAGACCTAGCACCAAATCCAATTTGCCATCTGATCTAACTTCTGGAGGCAGTCAAAATGAGCCTTAGAATTCTTCCCTACCTTATTCCTGTGCTGAGATACAGGCTGCTCCAACCTGCTGTAAAATGCTTGATTTCGAGAGTGAGCGAAACTAATGAAAACATTGTTGGGGTAAAACCTAAAGGGAAAGACCTAGCACCAAATCCAATTTGCCATCTGATCTAACTTCTGGAGGCAGTCAAAATGAGCCTTAGAATTCTTCCCTACCTTATTCCTGTGCTGAGATACAGGCTGCTCCAACCTGCTGTAAAATGCTTGATTTCGAGAGTGAGCGAAACTAATGAAAACATTGTTGGGGTAAAACCTAAAGGGAAAGACCTAGCACCAAATCCAATTTGCCATCTGATCTAACTTCTGGAGGCAGTCAAAATGAGCCTTAGAATTCTTCCCTACCTTATTCCTGTGCTGAGATACAGGCTGCTCCAACCTGCTGTAAAATGCTTGATTTCGAGAGTGAGCGAAACTAATGAAAACATTGTTGGGGTAAAACCTAAAGGGAAAGACCTAGCACCAAATCCAATTTGCCATCTGATCTAACTTCTGGAGGCAGTCAAAATGATCCTTAGAATTCTTCCCTACCTTATTCCTGTGCTGAGATACAGGCTGCTCCAACCTGCTGTAAAATGCTTGATTTCGAGAGTGAGCGAAACTAATGAAAACATTGTTGGGGTAAAACCTAAAGGGAAAGACCTAGCACCAAATCCAATTTGCCATCTGATCTAACTTCTGGAGGCAGTCAAAATGAGCCTTAGAATTCTTCCCTACCTTATTCCTGTGCTGAGATACAGGCTGCTCCAACCTGCTGTAAAATGCTTGATTTCGAGAGTGAGCGAAACTAATGAAAACATTGTTGGGGTAAAACCTAAAGGGAAAGACCTAGCACCAAATCCAATTTGCCATCTGATCTAACTTCTGGAGGCAGTCAAAATGATCCTTAGAATTCTTCCCTACCTTATTCCTGTGCTGAGATACAGGCTGCTCCAACCTGCTGTAAAATGCTTGATTTCGAGAGTGAGCGAAACTAATGAAAACATTGTTGGGGTAAAACCTAAAGGGAAAGACCTAGCACCAAATCCAATTTGCCATCTGATCTAACTTCTGGAGGCAGTCAAAATGAGCATTTGAATTCTTCCCTACCTTATTCCTGTGCTGAGATACAGGCTGCTCCAACCTGCTGTAAAATGCTTGATTTCGAGAGTGAGCGAAACTAATGAAAACATTGTTGGGGTAAAACCTAAAGGGAAAGACCTAGCACCAAATCCAATTTGCCATCTGATCTAACTTCTGGAGGCAGTCAAAATGAGCCTTAGAATTCTTCCCTACCTTATTCCTGTGCTGAGATACAGGCTGCTCCAACCTGCTGTAAAATGCTTGATTTCGAGAGTGAGCGAAACTAATGAAAACATTGTTGGGGTAAAACCTAAAGGGAAAGACCTAGCACCAAATCCAATTTGCCATCTGATCTAACTTCTGGAGGCAGTCAAAATGAGCCTTAGAATTCTTCCCTACCTTATTCCTGTGCTGAGATACAGGCTGCTCCAACCTGCTGTAAAATGCTTGATTTCGAGAGTGAGCGAAACTAATGAAAACATTGTTGGGGTAAAACCTAAAGGGAAAGACCTAGCACCAAATCCAATTTGCCATCTGATCTAACTTCTGGAGGCAGTCAAAATGAGCATTTGAATTCTTCCCTACCTTATTCCTGTGCTGAGATACAGGCTGCTCCAACCTGCTGTAAAATGCTTGATTTCGAGAGTGAGCGAAACTAATGAAAACATTGTTGGGGTAAAACCTAAAGGGAAAGACCTAGCACCAAATCCAATTTGCCATCTGATCTAACTTCTGGAGGCAGTCAAAATGATCCTTAGAATTCTTCCCTACCTTATTCCTGTGCTGAGATACAGGCTGCTCCAACCTGCTGTAAAATGCTTGATTTCGAGAGTGAGCGAAACTAATGAAAACATTGTTGGGGGTAAAACCTAAAGGGAAAGACCTAGCACCAAATCCAATTTGCCATCTGATCTAACTTCTGGAGGCAGTCAAAATGAGCCTTAGAATTCTTCCCTACCTTATTCCTGTGCTGAGATACAGGCTGCTCCAACCTGCTGTAAAATGCTTGATTTCGAGAGTGAGCGAAACTAATGAAAACATTGTTGGGGTAAAACCTAAAGGGAAAGACCTAGCACCAAATCCAATTTGCCATCTGATCTAACTTCTGGAGGCAGTCAAAATGAGCCTTAGAATTCTTCCCTACCTTATTCCTGTGCTGAGATACAGGCTGCTCCAACCTGCTGTAAAATGCTTGATTTCGAGAGTGAGCGAAACTAATGAAAACATTGTTGGGGTAAAACCTAAAGGGAAAGACCTAGCACCAAATCCAATTTGCCATCTGATCTAACTTCTGGAGGCAGTCAAAATGAGCCTTAGAATTCTTCCCTACCTTATTCCTGTGCTGAGATACAGGCTGCTCCAACCTGCTGTAAAATGCTTGATTTCGAGAGTGAGCGAAACTAATGAAAACATTGTTGGGGTAAAACCTAAAGGGAAAGACCTAGCACCAAATCCAATTTGCCATCTGATCTAACTTCTGGAGGCAGTCAAAATGAGCCTTAGAATTCTTCCCCACCTTATTCCTGTGCTGAGATTACAGGCTGCTCCAACCTGCTGTAAAATGCTTGATTTCGAGAGTGAGCGAAACTAATGAAAACATTGTTGGGGTAAAACCTAAAGGGAAAGACCTAGCACCAAATCCAATTTGCCATCTGAATCTAACTTCTGGAGGCAGTCAAAATGATCCTTAGAATTCTTCCCTACCTTATTCCTGTGCTGAGATACAGGCTGCTCCAACCTGCTGTAAAATGCTTGATTTCGAGAGTGAGCGAAACTAATGAAAACATTGTTGGGGTAAAACCTAAAGGGAAAGACCTAGCACCAAATCCAATTTGCCATCTGATCTAACTTCTGGAGGCAGTCAAAATGAGCCTTAGAATTCTTCCCTACCTTATTCCTGTGCTGAGATACAGGCTGCTCCAACCTGCTGTAAAATGCTTGATTTCGAGAGTGAGCGAAACTAATGAAAACATTGTTGGGGTAAAACCTAAAGGGAAAGACCTAGCACCAAATCCAATTTGCCATCTGATCTAACTTCTGGAGGCAGTCAAAATGAGCCTTAGAATTCTTCCCTACCTTATTCCTGTGCTGAGATACAGGCTGCTCCAACCTGCTGTAAAATGCTTGATTTCGAGAGTGAGCGAAACTAATGAAAACATTGTTGGGGTAAAACCTAAAGGGAAAGACCTAGCACCAAATCCAATTTGCCATCTGATCTAACTTCTGGAGGCAGTCAAAATGAGCCTTAGAATTCTTCCCTACCTTATTCCTGTGCTGAGATACAGGCTGCTCCAACCTGCTGTAAAATGCTTGATTTCGAGAGTGAGCGAAACTAATGAAAACATTGTTGGGGTAAAACCTAAAGGGAAAGACCTAGCACCAAATCCAATTTGCCATCTGATCTAACTTCTGGAGGCAGTCAAAATGATCCTTAGAATTCTTCCCCACCTTATTCCTGTGCTGAGATACAGGCTGCTCCAACCTGCTGTAAAATGCTTGATTTCGAGAGTGAGCGAAACTAATGAAAACATTGTTGGGGTAAAACCTAAAGGGAAAGACCTAGCACCAAATCCAATTTGCCATCTGATCTAACTTCTGGAGGCAGTCAAAATGATCCTTAGAATTCTTCCCTACCTTATTCCTGTGCTGAGATACAGGCTGCTCCAACCTGCTGTAAAATGCTTGATTTCGAGAGTGAGCGAAACTAATGAAAACATTGTTGGGGTAAAACCTAAAGGGAAAGACCTAGCACCAAATCCAATTTGCCATCTGATCTAACTTCTGGAGGCAGTCAAAATGAGCCTTAGAATTCTTCCCTACCTTATTCCTGTGCTGAGATACAGGCTGCTCCAACCTGCTGTAAAATGCTTGATTTCGAGAGTGAGCGAAACTAATGAAAACATTGTTGGGGTAAAACCTAAAGGGAAAGACCTAGCACCAAATCCAATTTGCCATCTGATCTAACTTCTGGAGGCAGTCAAAATGATCCTTAGAATTCTTCCCTACCTTATTCCTGTGCTGAGATACAGGCTGCTCCAACCTGCTGTAAAATGCTTGATTTCGAGAGTGAGCGAAACTAATGAAAACATTGTTGGGGTAAAACCTAAAGGGAAAGACCTAGCACCAAATCCAATTTGCCATCTGATCTAACTTCTGGAGGCAGTCAAAATGAGCCTTAGAATTCTTCCCTACCTTATTCCTGTGCTGAGATACAGGCTGCTCCAACCTGCTGTAAAATGCTTGATTTCGAGAGTGAGCGAAACTAATGAAAACATTGTTGGGGTAAAACCTAAAGGGAAAGACCTAGCACCAAATCCAATTTGCCATCTGATCTAACTTCTGGAGGCAGTCAAAATGAGCCTTAGAATTCTTCCCTACCTTATTCCTGTGCTGAGATACAGGCTGCTCCAACCTGCTGTAAAATGCTTGATTTCGAGAGTGAGCAAAACTAATGAAAACATTGTTGGGGTAAAACCTAAAGGGAAAGACCTAGCACCAAATCCAATTTGCCATCTGATCTAACTTCTGGAGGCAGTCAAAATGATCCTTAGAATTCTTCCCTACCTTATTCCTGTGCTGAGATACAGGCTGCTCCAACCTGCTGTAAAATGCTTGATTTCGAGAGTGAGCGAAACTAATGAAAACATTGTTGGGGTAAAACCTAAAGGGAAAGACCTAGCACCAAATCCAATTTGCCATCTGATCTAACTTCTGGAGGCAGTCAAAATGAGCCTTAGAATTCTTCCCTACCTTATTCCTGTGCTGAGATACAGGCTGCTCCAACCTGCTGTGAAATGCTTGATTTCAAGAGTGAGCGAAACTAATGAAAACATTGTTGGGGTAAAACCTAAAGGGAAAGACCTAGCACCAAATCCAATTTGCCATCTGATCTAACTTCTGGAGGCAGTCAAAATGAGCCTTAGAATTCTTCCCTACCTTATTCCTGTGCTGAGATACAGGCTGCTCCAACCTGCTGTAAAATGCTTGATTTCGAGAGTGAGCAAAACTAATGAAAACATTGTTGGGGTAAAACCTAAAGGGAAAGACCTAGCACCAAATCCAATTTGCCATCTGATCTAACTTCTGGAGGCAGTCAAAATGATCCTTAGAATTCTTCCCTACCTTATTCCTGTGCTGAGATACAGGCTGCTCCAACCTGCTGTAAAATGCTTGATTTCGAGAGTGAGCGAAACTAATGAAAACATTGTTGGGGTAAAACCTAAAGGGAAAGACCTAGCACCAAATCCAATTTGCCATCTGATCTAACTTCTGGAGGCAGTCAAAATGAGCCTTAGAATTCTTCCCTACCTTATTCCTGTGCTGAGATACAGGCTGCTCCAACCTGCTGTGAAATGCTTGATTTCGAGAGTGAGCGAAACTAATGAAAACATTGTTGGGGTAAAACCTAAAGGGAAAGACCTAGCACCAAATCCAATTTGCCATCTGATCTAACTTCTGGAGGCAGTCAAAATGAGCCTTAGAATTCTTCCCTACCTTATTCCTGTGCTGAGATACAGGCTGCTCCAACCTGCTGTAAAATGCTTGATTTCGAGAGTGAGCGAAACTAATGAAAACATTGTTGGGGTAAAACCTAAAGGGAAAGACCTAGCACCAAATCCAATTTGCCATCTGATCTAACTTCTGGAGGCAGTCAAAATGATCCTTAGAATTCTTCCCTACCTTATTCCTGTGCTGAGATACAGGCTGCTCCAACCTGCTGTAAAATGCTTGATTTCGAGAGTGAGCGAAACTAATGAAAACATTGTTGGGGTAAAACCTAAAGGGAAAGACCTAGCACCAAATCCAATTTGCCATCTGATCTAACTTCTGGAGGCAGTCAAAATGAGCCTTAGAATTCTTCCCTACCTTATTCCTGTGCTGAGATACAGGCCGCTCCAACCTGCTGTAAAATGCTTGATTTCGAGAGTGAGCGAAACTAATGAAAACATTGTTGGGGTAAAACCTAAAGGGAAAGACCTAGCACCAAATCCAATTTGCCATCTGATCTAACTTCTGGAGGCAGTCAAAATGAGCCTTAGAATTCTTCCCTACCTTATTCCTGTGCTGAGATACAGGCTGCTCCAACCTGCTGTAAAATGCTTGATTTCGAGAGTGAGCGAAACTAATGAAAACATTGTTGGGGTAAAACCTAAAGGGAAAGACCTAGCACCAAATCCAATTTGCCATCTGATCTAACTTCTGGAGGCAGTCAAAATGAGCCTTAGAATTCTTCCCTACCTTATTCCTGTGCTGAGATACAGGCTGCTCCAACCTGCTGTAAAATGCTTGATTTCGAGAGTGAGCGAAACTAATGAAAACATTGTTGGGGTAAAACCTAAAGGGAAAGACCTAGCACCAAATCCAATTTGCCATCTGATCTAACTTCTGGAGGCAGTCAAAATGATCCTTAGAATTCTTCCCTACCTTATTCCTGTGCTGAGATACAGGCTGCTCCAACCTGCTGTAAAATGCTTGATTTCGAGAGTGAGCGAAACTAATGAAAACATTGTTGGGGTAAAACCTAAAGGGAAAGACCTAGCA
>NW_027144335.1:0-38723 GCF_026170545.1 Melanerpes formicivorus | reverse complement strand
ATTTGCCATCTGATCTAACTTCTGGAGGCAGTCAAAATGATCCTTAGAATTCTTCCCTACCTTATTCCTGTGCTGAGATACAGGCTGCTCCAACCTGCTGTAAAATGCTTGATTTCGAGAGTGAGCGAAAACTAATGAAAACATTGTTGGGGTAAAACCTAAAGGGAAAGACCTAGCACCAAATCCAATTTGCCATCTGATCTAACTTCTGGAGGCAGTCAAAATGATCCTTAGAATTCTTCCCTACCTTATTCCTGTGCTGAGATACAGGCTGCTCCAACCTGCTGTAAAATGCTTGATTTCGAGAGTGAGCGAAACTAATGAAAACATTGTTGGGGTAAAACCTAAAGGGAAAGACCTAGCACCAAATCCAATTTGCCATCTGATCTAACTTCTGGAGGCAGTCAAAATGATCCTTAGAATTCTTCCCTACCTTATTCCTGTGCTGAGATACAGGCTGCTCCAACCTGCTGTAAAATGCTTGATTTCGAGAGTGAGCGAAACTAATGAAAACATTGTTGGGGTAAAACCTAAAGGGAAAGACCTAGCACCAAATCCAATTTGCCATCTGATCTAACTTCTGGAGGCAGTCAAAATGATCCTTAGAATTCTTCCCTACCTTATTCCTGTGCTGAGATACAGGCTGCTCCAACCTGCTGTAAAATGCTTGATTTCGAGAGTGAGCGAAACTAATGAAAACATTGTTGGGGTAAAACCTAAAGGGAAAGACCTCAGCACCAAATCCAATTTGCCATCTGATCTAACTTCTGGAGGCAGTCAAAATGATCCTTAGAATTCTTCCCTACCTTATTCCTGTGCTGAGATACAGGCTGCTCCAACCTGCTGTAAAATGCTTGATTTCGAGTGTGAGCGAAACTAATGAAAACATTGTTGGGGTAAAACCTAAAGGGAAAGGCCTAGCACCAAATTGCATTGGCCATCTGATCTAACTTCTGGAGGCAGTCAAAATGATCCTTAGAATTCTTCCCTACCTTATCCTGTGCTGAGATACAGGCTGCTCCAACCTGCTGTAAAATGCTTGATTTCGAGAGTGAGCGAAACTAATGAAAACATTGTTGGGGTAAAACCTAAAGGGAAAGGCCTAGCACCAAATTGCATTGGCCATCTGATCTAACTTCTGGAGGCAGTCAAAATGATCCTTAGAATTCTTCCCTACCTTATTCCTGTGCTGAGATACAGGCTGCTCCAACCTGCTGTAAAATGCTTGATTTCGAGAGTGAGCGAAACTAATGAAAACATTGTTGGGGTAAAACCTAAAGGGAAAGACCTAGCACCAAATTCCATTGGCCATCTGATCTAACTTCTGGAGGCAGTCAAAATGAGTATTTGATTCTTCCCCACCTTATTCCTGTGCTGAGATACAGGCTGCTCCAACCTGCTGTAAAATGCTTGATTTCGAGAGTGAGCGAAACTAATGAAAACATTGTTGGGGTAAAACCTAAAGGGAAAGGCCTAGCACCAAATTGCATTGGCCATCTGATCTAACTTCTGGAGGCAGTCAAATGAGTATTTGAATTCTTCCCTACCTTATTACTGTGCTGAGATACAGGCTGCTCCAACCTGCTGTAAAATGCTTGATTTCGAGAGTGAGCGAAACTAATGAAAACATTGTTGGGGTAAAAACCTAAAGGGAAAGGACCTAGCACCAAATCCAATTTGCCATCTGATCTAACTTCTGGAGGCAGTCAAAATGATCCTTAGAATTCTTCCCTACCTTATTCCTGTGCTGAGATACAGGCTGCTCCAACCTGCTGTAAAATGCTTGATTTCGAGAGTGAGCGAAACTAATGAAAACATTGTTGGGGTAAAACCTAAAGGGGAAAAGACCTAGCACCAAATCCAATTTGCCATCTGATCTAACTTCTGGAGGCAGTCAAATGATCCTTAGAATTCTTCCCTACCTTATTCCTGTGCTGAGATACAGGCTGCTCCAACCTGCTGTAAAATGCTTGATTTCGAGAGTGAGCGAAACTAATGAAAACATTGTTGGGGTAAAACCTAAAGGGAAAGACCTAGCACCAAATTGCATTGGCCATCTGATCTAACTTCTGGAGGCAGTCAAAATGATCCTTAGAATTCTTCCCTACCTTATTCCTGTGCTGAGATACAGGCTGCTCCAACCTGCTGTAAAATGCTTGATTTCGAGAGTGAGCGAAACTAATGAAAACATTGTTCGGGTAAAACCTAAAGGGAAAGACCTAGCACCAAATTGCATTGGCCATCTGATCTAACTTCTGGAGGCAGTCAAAATGATCCTTAGAATTCTTCCCTACCTTATTCCTGTGCTGAGATACAGGCTGCTCCAACCTGCTGTAAAATGCTTGATTTCGAGAGTGAGCGAAACTAATGAAAACATTGTTGGGGTAAAACCTAAAGGGAAAGGCCTAGCACCAAATTGCATTGGCCATCTGATCTAACTTCTGGAGGCAGTCAAAATGATCCTTAGAATTCTTCCCTACCTTATTCCTGTGCTGAGATACAGGCTGCTCCAACCTGCTGTAAAATGCTTGATTTCGAGAGTGAGCGAAACTAATGAAAACATTGTTGGGGTAAAACCTAAAGCGAAAGGCCTAGCACCAAATTGCATTGGCCATCTGATCTAACTTCTGGAGGCAGTCAAAATGAGTATTTGAATTCTTCCCTACCTTATTCCTGTGCTGAGATACAGGCTGCTCCAACCTGCTGTAAAATGCTTGATTTCGAGAGTGAGCGAAACTAATGAAAACATTGTTGGGGTAAAACCTAAAGGGAAAGACCTAGTACCAAATCCAATTTGCCATCTGATCTAACTTCTGGAGGCAGTCAAAATGATCCTTAGAATTCTTCCCTACCTTATTCCTGTGCTGAGATACAGGCTGCTCCAACCTGCTGTAAAATGCTTGATTTCGAGAGTGAGCGAAACTAATGAAAACATTGTTGGGGTAAAACCTAAAGGGAAAGACCTAGCACCAAATCCAATTTGCCATCTGATCTAACTTCTGGAGGCAGTCAAAATGATCCTTAGAATTCTTCCCTGCCTTATTCCTGTGCTGAGATACAGGCTGCTCCAACCTGCTGTAAAATGCTTGATTTCGAGAGTGAGCGAAACTAATGAAAACATTGTTGGGGTAAAACCTAAAGGGAAAGACCTAGCACCAAATCCAATTTGCCATCTGATCTAACTTCTGGAGGCAGTCAAAATGATCCTTAGAATTCTTCCCTACCTTATTCCTGTGCTGAGATACAGGCTGCTCCAACCTGCTGTAAAATGCTTGATTTCGAGAGTGAGCGAAACTAATGAAAACATTGTTGGGGTGAAACCTAAAGGGAAAGACCTAGCACCAAATCCAATTTGCCATCTGATCTAACTTCTGGAGGCAGTCAAAATGATCCTTAGAATTCTTCCCTACCTTATTCCTGTGCTGAGATACAGGCTGCTCCAACCTGCTGTAAAATGCTTGATTTCGAGAGTGAGCGAAACTAATGAAAACATTGTTGGGGTAAAACCTAAAGGGAAAGACCTAGCACCAAATCCAATTTGCCATCTGATCTAACTTCTGGAGGCAGTCAAAATGAGTATTTGAATTCTTCCCTACCTTATTCCTGTGCTGAGATACAGGCTGCTCCAACCTGCTGTAAAATGCTTGATTTCGAGAGTGAGCGAAACTAATGAAAACATTGTTGGGGTAAAACCTAAAGGGAAATACCTAGCACCAAATCCAATTTGCCATCTGAACTAACTTCTGGAGGCAGTCAAAATGATCCTTAGAATTCTTCCCTACCTTATTCCTGTGCTGAGATACAGGCTGCTCCAACCTGCTGTAAAATGCTTGATTTCGAGAGTGAGCGAAACTAATGAAAACATTGTTGGGGTAAAACCTAAAGGGAAAGGCCTAGCACCAAATTGCAGTGGCCATCTGATCTAACTTCTGGAGGCAGTCAAAATGATCCTTAGAATTCTTCCCTACCTTATTCCTGTGCTGAGATACAGGCTGCTCCAACCTGCTGTAAAATGCTTGATTTCGAGAGTGAGCGAAACTAATGAAAACATTGTTGGGGTAAAACCTAAAGGGAAAGGCCTAGCACCAAATTGCATTGGCCATCTGATCTAACTTCTGGAGGCAGTCAAAATGATCCTTAGAATTCTTCCCTACCTTATTCCTGTGCTGAGATACAGGCTGCTCCAACCTGCTGTAAAATGCTTGATTTCGAGAGTGAGCGAAACTAATGAAAACATTGTTGGGGTGAAACCTAAAGGGAAAGACCTAGCACCAAATCCAATTTGCCATCTGATCTAAGTTCTGGAGGCAGTCAAAATGATCCTTAGAATTCTTCCCTACCTTATTCCTGTGCTGAGATACAGGCTGCTCCAACCTGCTGTAAAATGCTTGATTTCGAGAGTGAGCGAAACTAATGAAAACATTGTTGGGGTAAAACCTAAAGGGAAAGACCTAGCACCAAATTGCATTGGCCATCTGATCTAACTTCTGGAGGCAGTCAAAATGATCCTTAGAATTCTTCCCTACCTTATTCCTGTGCTGAGATACAGGCTGCTCCAACCTGCTGTAAAATGCTTGATTTCGAGAGTGAGCGAAACTAATGAAAACATTGTTGGGGTAAAACCTAAAGGGAAAGACCTAGCACCAAATTGCATTGGCCATCTGATCTAACTTCTGGAGGCAGTCAAAATGATCCTTAGAATTCTTCCCTACCTTATTCCTGTGCTGAGATACAGGCTGCTCCAACCTGCTGTAAAATGCTTGATTTCGAGAGTGAGCGAAACTAATGAAAACATTGTTGGGGTAAAACCTAAAGGGAAAGACCTAGCACCAAATCCAATTTGCCATCTGATCTAACTTCTGGAGGCAGTCAAAATGATCCTTAGAATTCTTCCCTACCTTATTCCTGTGCTGAGATACAGGCTGCTCCAACCTGCTGTAAAATGCTTGATTTCGAGAGTGAGCGAAACTAATGAAAACATTGTTGGGGTAAAACCTAAAGGGAAAGGCCTAGCACCAAATTGCATTGGCCATCTGATCTAACTTCTGGAGGCAGTCAAAATGATCCTTAGAATTCTTCCCTACCTTATTCCTGTGCTGAGATACAGGCTGCTCCAACCTGCTGTAAAATGCTTGATTTCGAGAGTGAGCGAAACTAATGAAAACATTGTTGGGGTAAAACCTAAAGGGAAAGACCTAGTACCAAATCCAATTTGCCATCTGATCTAACTTCTGGAGGCAGTCAAAATGATCCTTAGAATTCTTCCCTACCTTATTCCTGTGCTGAGATACAGGCTGCTCCAACCTGCTGTAAAATGCTTGATTTCGAGAGTGAGCGAAACTAATGAAAACATTGTTGGGGTAAAACCTAAAGGGAAAGACCTAGCACCAAATCCAATTTGCCATCTGATCTAACTTCTGGAGGCAGTCAAAATGATCCTTAGAATTCTTCCCTACCTTATTCCTGTGCTGAGATACAGGCTGCTCCAACCTGCTGTAAAATGCTTGATTTCGAGAGTGAGCGAAACTAATGAAAACATTGTTGGGGTAAAACCTAAAGGGAAAGACCTAGCACCAAATCCAATTTGCCATCTGATCTAACTTCTGGAGGCAGTCAAAATGATCCTTAGAATTCTTCCCTACCTTATTCCTGTGCTGAGATACAGGCTGCTCCAACCTGCTGTAAAATGCTTGATTTCGAGAGTGAGCGAAACTAATGAAAACATTGTTGGGGTGAAACCTAAAGGGAAAGACCTAGCACCAAATCCAATTTGCCATCTGATCTAACTTCTGGAGGCAGTCAAAATGATCCTTAGAATTCTTCCCTACCTTATTCCTGTGCTGAGATACAGGCTGCTCCAACCTGCTGTAAAATGCTTGATTTCGAGAGTGAGCGAAACTAATGAAAACATTGTTGGGGTAAAACCTAAAGGGAAAGACCTAGCACCAAATCCAATTTGCTATCTGATCTAACTTCTGGAGGCAGTCAAAATGATCCTTAGAATTCTTCCCTACCTTATTCCTGTGCTGAGATACAGGCTGCTCCAACCTGCTGTAAAATGCTTGATTTCGAGAGTGAGCGAAACTAATGAAAACATTGTTGGGGTAAAACCTAAAGGGAAAGACCTAGCACCAAATCCAATTTGCCATCTGATCTAACTTCTGGAGGCAGTCAAAATGATCCTTAGAATTCTTCCCTACCTTATTCCTGTGCTGAGATACAGGCTGCTCCAACCTGCTGTAAAATGCTTGATTTCGAGTGTGAGCGAAACTAATGAAAACATTGTTGGGGTAAAACCTAAAGGGAAAGGCCTAGCACCAAATTGCATTGGCCATCTGATCTAACTTCTGGAGGCAGTCAAAATGATCCTTAGAATTCTTCCCTACCTTATTCCTGTGCTGAGATACAGGCTGCTCCAACCTGCTGTAAAATGCTTGATTTCGAGAGTGAGCGAAACTAATGAAAACATTGTTGGGGTAAAACCTAAAGGGAAAGGCCTAGCACCAAATTGCATTGGCCATCTGATCTAACTTCTGGAGGCAGTCAAAATGATCCTTAGAATTCTTCCCTACCTTATTCCTGTGCTGAGATACAGGCTGCTCCAACCTGCTGTAAAATGCTTGATTTCGAGAGTGAGCGAAACTAATGAAAACATTGTTGGGGTAAAACCTAAAGGGAAAGACCTAGCACCAAATTCCATTGGCCATCTGATCTAACTTCTGGAGGCAGTCAAAATGAGTATTTGAATTCTTCATCACCTTATTCCTGTGCTGAGATACAGGCTGCTCCAACCTGCTGTAAAATGCTTGATTTCGAGAGTGAGCGAAACTAATGAAAACATTGTTGGGGTAAAACCTAAAGGGAAAGACCTAGCACCAAATCCAATTTGCCATCTGATCTAACTTCTGGAGGCAGTCAAAATGATCCTTAGAATTCTTCCCTACCTTATTCCTGTGCTGAGATACAGGCTGCTCCAACCTGCTGTAAAATGCTTGATTTCGAGAGTGAGCGAAACTAATGAAAACATTGTTGGGGTAAAACCTAAAGGGAAAGACCTAGTACCAAATCCAATTTGCCATCTGATCTAACTTCTGGAGGCAGTCAAAATGATCCTTAGAATTCTTCCCTACCTTATTCCTGTGCTGAGATACAGGCTGCTCCAACCTGCTGTAAAATGCTTGATTTCGAGAGTGAGCGAAACTAATGAAAACATTGTTGGGGTAAAACCTAAAGGGAAAGACCTAGCACCAAATCCAATTTGCCATCTGATCTAACTTCTGGAGGCAGTCAAAATGATCCTTAGAATTCTTCCCTACCTTATTCCTGTGCTGAGATACAGGCTGCTCCAACCTGCTGTAAAATGCTTGATTTCGAGAGTGAGCGAAACTAATGAAAACATTGTTGGGGTAAAACCTAAAGGGAAAGACCTAGCACCAAATCCAATTTGCCATCTGATCTAACTTCTGGAGGCAGTCAAAATGATCCTTAGAATTCTTCCCTACCTTATTCCTGTGCTGAGATACAGGCTGCTCCAACCTGCTGTAAAATGCTTGATTTCGAGAGTGAGCGAAACTAATGAAAACATTGTTGGGGTGAAACCTAAAGGGAAAGACCTAGCACCAAATCCAATTTGCCATCTGATCTAACTTCTGGAGGCAGTCAAAATGAGCCTTAGAATTCTTCCCTACCTTATTCCTGTGCTGAGATACAGGCTGCTCCAACCTGCTGTAAAATGCTTGATTTCGAGAGTGAGCGAAACTAATGAAAACATTGTTGGGGTAAAACCTAAAGGGAAAGACCTAGCACCAAATCCAATTTGCCATCTGATCTAACTTCTGGAGGCAGTCAAAATGAGTATTTGAATTCTTCCCTACCTTATTCCTGTGCTGAGATACAGGCTGCTCCAACCTGCTGTAAAATGCTTGATTTCGAGAGTGAGAGAAACTAATGAAAACATTGTTGGGGTAAAACCTAAAGGGAAATACCTAGCACCAAATCCAATTTGCCATCTGAACTAACTTCTGGAGGCAGTCAAAATGATCCTTAGAATTCTTCCCTACCTTATTCCTGTGCTGAGATACAGGCTGCTCCAACCTGCTGTAAAATGCTTGATTTCGAGAGTGAGCGAAACTAATGAAAACATTGTTGGGGTAAAACCTAAAGGGAAAGGCCTAGCACCAAATTGCAGTGGCCATCTGATCTAACTTCTGGAGGCAGTCAAAATGAGTATTTGAATTCTTACCTACCTTAGTACTGTGCTGAGATACAGGCTGCTCCAACCTGCTGTAAAATGCTTGATTTCGAGAGTGAGCGAAACTAATGAAAACATTGTTGGGGTAAAACCTAAAGGGAAAGACCTAGCACCAAATCCAATTTGCCATCTGATCTAACTTCTGGAGGCAGTCAAAATGATCCTTAGAATTCTTCCCTACCTTATTCCTGTGCTGAGATACAGGCTGCTCCAACCTGCTGTAAAATGCTTGATTTCGAGAGTGAGCGAAACTAATGAAAACATTGTTGGGGTAAAACCTAAAGGGAAAGACCTAGCACCAAATCCAATTTGCCATCTGATCTAACTTCTGGAGGCAGTCAAAATGAGTATTTGAATTCTTCCCCACCTTATTCCTGTGCTGAGATACAGGCTGCTCCAACCTGCTGTAAAATGCTTGATTTCGAGAGTGAGCGAAACTAATGAAAACATTGTTGGGGTAAAACCTAAAGGGAAAGACCTAGCACCAAATTGCATTGGCCATCTGATCTAACTTCTGGAGGCAGTCAAAATGAGTATTTGAATTCTTCCCTACCTTATTACTGTGCTGAGATACAGGCTGCTCCAACCTGCTGTAAAATGCTTGATTTCGAGAGTGAGCGAAACTAATGAAAACATTGTTGGGGTGAAACCTAAAGGGAAAGACCTAGCACCAAATCCAATTTGCCATCTGATCTAAGTTCTGGAGGCAGTCAAAATGATCCTTAGAATTCTTCCCTACCTTATTCCTGTGCTGAGATACAGGCTGCTCCAACCTGCTGTAAAATGCTTGATTTCGAGAGTGAGCGAAACTAATGAAAACATTGTTGGGGTAAAACCTAAAGCGAAAGGCCTAGCACCAAATTGCATTGGCCATCTGATCTAACTTCTGGAGGCAGTCAAAATGATCCTTAGAATTCTTCCCTACCTTATTCCTGTGCTGAGATACAGGCTGCTCCAACCTGCTGTAAAATGCTTGATTTCGAGAGTGAGCGAAACTAATGAAAACATTGTTGGGGTAAAACCTAAAGGGAAAGACCTAGCACCAAATTGCATTGGCCATCTGATCTAACTTCTGGAGGCAGTCAAAATGAGCCTTAGAATTCTTCCCTACCTTATTCCTGTGCTGAGATACAGGCTGCTCCAACCTGCTGTAAAATGCTTGATTTCGAGAGTGAGCGAAACTAATGAAAACATTGTTGGGGTAAAACCTAAAGGGAAAGACCTAGCACCAAATTGCATTGGCCATCTGATCTAACTTCTGGAGGCAGTCAAAATGAGTATTTGAATTCTTCCCTACCTTATTACTGTGCTGAGATACAGGCTGCTCCAACCTGCTGTAAAATGCTTGATTTCGAGAGTGAGAGAAACTAATGAAAACATTGTTGGGGTAAAACCTAAAGGGAAAGGCCTAGCACCAAATTGCATTGGCCATCTGATCTAACTTCTGGAGGCAGTCAAAATGAGCCTTAGAATTCTTCCCTACCTTATTCCTGTGCTGAGATACAGGCTGCTCCAACCTGCTGTAAAATGCTTGATTTCGAGAGTGAGCGAAACTAATGAAAACATTGTTGGGGTAAAACCTAAAGGGAAAGACCTAGCACCAAATCCAATTTGCCATCTGATCTAACTTCTGGAGGCAGTCAAAATGAGCCTTAGAATTCTTCCCTACCTTATTCCTGTGCTGAGATACAGGCTGCTCCAACCTGCTGTAAAATGCTTGATTTCGAGAGTGAGCGAAACTAATGAAAACATTGTTGGGGTAAAACCTAAAGGGAAAGACCTAGCACCAAATCCAATTTGCCATCTGATCTAACTTCTGGAGGCAGTCAAAATGAGCCTTAGAATTCTTCCCTACCTTATTCCTGTGCTGAGATACAGGCTGCTCCAACCTGCTGTAAAATGCTTGATTTCGAGAGTGAGCGAAACTAATGAAAACATTGTTGGGGTAAAACCTAAAGGGAAAGACCTAGCACCAAATCCAATTTGCCATCTGATCTAACTTCTGGAGGCAGTCAAAATGATCCTTAGAATTCTTCCCTACCTTATTCCTGTGCTGAGATACAGGCTGCTCCAACCTGCTGTAAAATGCTTGATTTCGAGAGTGAGCGAAACTAATGAAAACATTGTTGGGGTAAAACCTAAAGGGAAAGACCTAGCACCAAATTCCATTGGCCATCTGATCTAACTTCTGGAGGCAGTCAAAATGAGTATTTGAATTCTTCCCTACCTTATTCCTGTGCTGAGATACAGGCTGCTCCAACCTGCTGTAAAATGCTTGATTTCGAGAGTGAGCAAAACTAATGAAAACATTGTTGGGGTAAAACCTAAAGGGAAAGGCCTAGCACCAAATTGCATTGGCCATCTGATCTAACTTCTGGAGGCAGTCAAAATGAGTATTTGAATTCTTCCCTACCTTATTCCTGTGCTGAGATACAGGCTGCTCCAACCTGCTGTAAAATGCTTGATTTCGAGAGTGAGCGAAACTAATGAAAACATTGTTGGGGTAAAACCTAAAGGGAAAGACCTAGCACCAAATCCAATTTGCCATCTGATCTAACTTCTGGAGGCAGTCAAAATGATCCTTAGAATTCTTCCCTACCTTATTCCTGTGCTGAGATACAGGCTGCTCCAACCTGCTGTAAAATGCTTGATTTCGAGAGTGAGCGAAACTAATGAAAACATTGTTGGGGTAAAACCTAAAGGGAAAGACCTAGCACCAAATCCAATTTGCCATCTGATCTAACTTCTGGAGGCAGTCAAAATGAGCCTTAGAATTCTTCCCTACCTTATTCCTGTGCTGAGATACAGGCTGCTCCAACCTGCTGTAAAATGCTTGATTTCGAGAGTGAGCGAAACTAATGAAAACATTGTTGGGGTAAAACCTAAAGGGAAAGACCTAGCACCAAATCCAATTTGCCATCTGATCTAACTTCTGGAGGCAGTCAAAATGATCCTTAGAATTCTTCCCCACCTTATTCCTGTGCTGAGATACAGGCTGCACCAACCTGCTGTAAAATGCTTGATTTCGAGAGTGAGCGAAACTAATGAAAACATTGTTGGGGTAAAACCTAAAGGGAAAGACCTAGCACCAAATCCAATTTGCCATCTGATCTAACTTCTGGAGGCAGTCAAAATGAGCCTTAGAATTCTTCCCTACCTTATTCCTGTGCTGAGATACAGGCTGCTCCAACCTGCTGTAAAATGCTTGATTTCGAGAGTGAGCGAAACTAATGAAAACATTGTTGGGGTAAAACCTAAAGGGAAAGACCTAGCACCAAATCCAATTTGCCATCTGATCTAACTTCTGGAGGCAGTCAAAATGAGCCTTAGAATTCTTCCCTACCTTATTCCTGTGCTGAGATACAGGCTGCTCCAACCTGCTGTAAAATGCTTGATTTCGAGAGTGAGCGAAACTAATGAAAACATTGTTGGGGTAAAACCTAAAGGGAAAGGCCTAGCACCAAATTGCATTGGCCATCTGATCTAACTTCTGGAGGCAGTCAAAATAAGTATTTGAATTCTTCCCTACCTTATTCCTGTGCTGAGATACAGGCTGCTCCAACCTGCTGTAAAATGCTTGATTTCGAGAGTGAGCGAAACTAATGAAAACATTGTTGGGGTAAAACCTAAAGGGAAAGACCTAGCACCAAATCCAATTTGCCATCTGATCTAACTTCTGGAGGCAGTCAAAATGAGTATTTGAATTCTTCCCTACCTTATTCCTGTGCTGAGATACAGGCTGCTCCAACCTGCTGTAAAATGCTTGATTTCGAGAGTGAGCGAAACTAATGAAAACATTGTTGGGGTAAAACCTAAAGGGAAAGGCCTAGCACCAAATTGCATTGGCCATCTGATCTAACTTCTGGAGGCAGTCAAAATGAGTATTTGAATTCTTCCCTACCTTATTTCTGTGCTGAGACACAGGCTGCTCCAACCTGCTGTAAAATGCTTGATTTCGAGAGTGAGCGAAACTAATGAAAACATTGTTGGGGTAAAACCTAAAGGGAAAGGCCTAGCACCAAATTGCATTGGCCATCTGATCTAACGTCTGGAGGCAGTCAAAATGAGTATTTGAATTCTTCCCTACCTTATTCCTGTGCTGAGATACAGGCTGCTCCAACCTGCTGTAAAATGCTTGATTTCGAGAGTGAGCGAAACTAATGAAAACATTGTTGGGGTAAAACCTAAAGGGAAAGACCTAGCACCAAATCCAATTTGCCATCTGATCTAACTTCTGGAGGCAGTCAAAATGATCCTTAGAATTCTTCCCTACCTTATTCCTGTGCTGAGATACAGGCTGCTCCAACCTGCTGTAAAATGCTTGATTTCGAGAGTGAGCGAAACTAATGAAAACATTGTTGGGGTAAAACCTAAAGGGAAAGGCCAAGCACCAAATTGCATTGGCCATCTGATCTAACTTCTGGAGGCAGTCAAAATGAGCCTTAGAATTCTTCCCTACCTTATTCCTGTGCTGAGATACAGGCTGCTCCAACCTGCTGTAAAATGCTTGATTTCGAGAGTGAGCGAAACTAATGAAAACATTGTTGGGGTAAAACCTAAAGGGAAAGACCTAGCACCAAATTCCATTGGCCATCTGATCTAACTTCTGGAGGCAGTCAAAATGAGTATTTGAATTCTTCCCTACCTTAGTACTGTGCTGAGATACAGGCTGCTCCAACCTGCTGTAAAATGCTTGATTTCGAGAGTGAGCGAAACTAATGAAAACATTGTTGGGGTAAAACCTAAAGGGAAAGGCCTAGCACCAAATTGCATTGGCCATCTGATCTAACTTCTGGAGGCAGTCAAAATGAGTATTTGAATTCTTCCCTACCTTATTCCTGTGCTGAGATACAGGCTGCTCCAACCTGCTGTAAAATGCTTGATTTCGAGAGTGAGCGAAACTAATGAAAACATTGTTGGGGTAAAACCTAAAGGGAAAGACCTAGCACCAAATCCAATTTGCCATCTGATCTAACTTCTGGAGGCAGTCAAAATGAGCCTTAGAATTCTTCCCTACCTTATTCCTGTGCTGAGATACAGGCTGCTCCAACCTGCTGTAAAATGCTTGATTTCGAGAGTGAGCGAAACTAATGAAAACATTGTTGGGGTAAAACCTAAAGGGAAAGACCTAGCACCAAATTGCATTGGCCATCTGATCTAACTTCTGGAGGCAGTCAAAATGATCCTTAGAATTCTTCCCTACCTTATTCCTGTGCTGAGATACAGGCTGCTCCAACCTGCTGTAAAATGCTTGATTTCGAGAGTGAGCGAAACTAATGAAAACATTGTTGGGGTAAAACCTAAAGGGAAAGACCTAGCACCAAATCCAATTTGCCATCTGATCTAACTTCTGGAGGCAGTCAAAATGATCCTTAGAATTCTTCCCTACCTTATTCCTGTGCTGAGATACAGGCTGCTCCAACCTGCTGTAAAATGCTTGATTTCGAGAGTGAGCGAAACTAATGAAAACATTGTTGGGGTAAAACCTAAAGGGAAAGGCCTAGCACCAAATTGCATTGGCCATGTGATCTAACTTCTGGAGGCAGTCAAAATGATCCTTAGAATTCTTCCCTACCTTATTCCTGTGCTGAGATACAGGCTGCTCCAACCTGCTGTAAAATGCTTGATTTCGAGAGTGAGCGAAACTAATGAAAACATTGTTGGGGTAAAACCTAAAGGGAAAGGCCTAGAACCAAATTGCATTGGCCATCTGATCTAACTTCTGGAGGCAGTCAAAATGAGTATTTGAATTCCTCCCTACCTTATTACTGTGCTGAGATACAGGCTGCTCCAACCTGCTGTAAAATGCTTGATTTCGAGAGTGAGCGAAACTAATGAAAACATTGTTGGGGTAAAACCTAAAGGGAAAGGCCTAGCACCAAATTCCATTGGCCATCTGATCTAACTTCTGGAGGCAGTCAAAATGAGTATTTGAATTCTTCCCTACCTTATTCCTGTGCTGAGATACAGGCTGCTCCAACCTGCTGTAAAATGCTTGATTTCGAGAGTGAGCGAAACTAATGAAAACATTGTTGGGGTAAAACCTAAAGGGAAAGACCTAGCACCAAATCCAATTTGCCATCTGATCTAACTTCTGGAGGCAGTCAAAATGAGCCTTAGAATTCTTCCCTACCTTATTCCTGTGCTGAGATACAGGCTGCTCCAACCTGCTGTAAAATGCTTGATTTCGAGAGTGAGCGAAACTAATGAAAACATTGTTGGGGTAAAACCTAAAGGGAAAGACCTAGCACCAAATCCAATTTGCCATCTGATCTAACTTCTGGAGGCAGTCAAAATGAGTATTTGAATTCTTCCCTACCTTATTCCTGTGCTGAGATACAGGCTGCTCCAACCTGCTGTAAAATGCTTGATTTCGAGAGTGAGCGAAACTAATGAAAACATTGTTGGGGTAAAACCTAAAGGGAAAGACCTAGCACCAAATCCAATTTGCCATCTGATCTAACTTCTGGAGGCAGTCAAAATGATCCTTAGAATTCTTCCCTACCTTATTCCTGTGCTGAGATACAGGCTGCTCCAACCTGCTGTAAAATGCTTGATTTCGAGAGTGAGCGAAACTAATGAAAACATTGTTGGGGTAAAACCTAAAGGGAAAGACCTAGCACCAAATCCAATTTGCCATCTGATCTAACTTCTGGAGGCAGTCAAAATGAGCCTTAGAATTCTTCCCTACCTTATTCCTGTGCTGAGATACAGGCTGCTCCAACCTGCTGTAAAATGCTTGATTTCGAGAGTGAGCGAAACTAATGAAAACATTGTTGGGGTAAAACCTAAAGGGAAAGGCCTAGCACCAAATTGCATTGGCCATCTGATCTAACTTCTGGAGGCAGTCAAAATGATCCTTAGAATTCTTCCCTACCTTATTCCTGTGCTGAGATACAGGCTGCTCCAACCTGCTGTAAAATGCTTGATTTCGAGAGTGAGCGAAACTAATGAAAACATTGTTGGGGTAAAACCTAAAGGGAAAGACCTAGCACCAAATCCAATTTGCCATCTGATCTAACTTCTGGAGGCAGTCAAAATGATCCTTAGAATTCTTCCCTACCTTATTCCTGTGCTGAGATACAGGCTGCTCCAACCTGCTGTAAAATGCTTGATTTCGAGAGTGAGCGAAACTAATGAAAACATTGTTGGGGTAAAACCTAAAGGGAAAGACCTAGCACCAAATCCAATTTGCCATCTGATCTAACTTCTGGAGGCAGTCAAAATGATCCTTAGAATTCTTCCCTACCTTATTCCTGTGCTGAGATACAGGCTGCTCCAACCTGCTGTAAAATGCTTGATTTCGAGAGTGAGCGAAACTAATGAAAACATTGTTGGGGTAAAACCTAAAGGGAAAGTCCTAGCACCAAATTGCATTGGCCATCTGATCTAACTTCTGGAGGCAGTCAAAATGAGTATTTGAATTCTTCCCTACCTTATTACTGTGCTGAGATACAGGCTGCTCCAACCTGCTGTAAAATGCTTGATTTCGAGAGTGAGCGAAACTAATGAAAACATTGTTGGGGTAAAACCTAAAGGGAAAGGCCTAGCACCAAATTCCATTGGCCATCTGATCTAACTTCTGGAGGCAGTCAAAATGAGTATTTGAATTCTTCCCTACCTTATTCCTGTGCTGAGATACAGGCTGCTCCAACCTGCTGTAAAATGCTTGATTTCGAGAGTGAGCGAAACTAATGAAAACATTGTTGGGGTAAAACCTAAAGGGAAAGACCTAGCACCAAATCCAATTTGCCATCTGATCTAACTTCTGGAGGCAGTCAAAATGAGCCTTAGAATTCTTCCCTACCTTATTCCTGTGCTGAGATACAGGCTGCTCCAACCTGCTGTAAAATGCTTGATTTCGAGAGTGAGCGAAACTAATGAAAACATTGTTGGGGTAAAACCTAAAGGGAAAGACCTAGCACCAAATCCAATTTGCCATCTGATCTAACTTCTGGAGGCAGTCAAAATGAGTATTTGAATTCTTCCCTACCTTATTCCTGTGCTGAGATACAGGCTGCTCCAACCTGCTGTAAAATGCTTGATTTCGAGAGTGAGCGAAACTAATGAAAACATTGTTGGGGTAAAACCTAAAGGGAAAGACCTAGCACCAAATCCAATTTGCCATCTGATCTAACTTCTGGAGGCAGTCAAAATGATCCTTAGAATTCTTCCCTACCTTATTCCTGTGCTGAGATACAGGCTGCTCCAACCTGCTATAAAATGCTTGATTTCGAGAGTGAGCGAAACTAATGAAAACATTGTTGGGGTAAAACCTAAAGGGAAAGACCTAGCACCAAATCCAATTTGCCATCTGATCTAACTTCTGGAGGCAGTCAAAATGAGCCTTAGAATTCTTCCCTACCTTATTCCTGTGCTGAGATACAGGCTGCTCCAACCTGCTGTAAAATGCTTGATTTCGAGAGTGAGCGAAACTAATGAAAACATTGTTGGGGTAAAACCTAAAGGGAAAGGCCTAGCACCAAATTGCATTGGCCATCTGATCTAACTTCTGGAGGCAGTCAAAATGAGTATTTGAATTCTTCCCTACCTTATTCCTGTGCTGAGATACAGGCTGCTCCAACCTGCTGTAAAATGCTTGATTTCGAGAGTGAGCGAAACTAATGAAAACATTGTTGGGGTAAAACCTAAAGGGAAAGACCTAGCACCAAATCCAATTTGCCATCTGATCTAACTTCTGGAGGCAGTCAAAATGAGTATTTGAATTCTTCCCTACCTTATTCCTGTGCTGAGATACAGGCTGCTCCAACCTGCTGTAAAATGCTTGATTTCGAGAGTGAGCGAAACTAATGAAAACATTGTTGGGGTAAAACCTAAAGGGAAAGGCCTAGCACCAAATTGCATTGGCCATCTGATCTAACTTCTGGAGGCAGTCAAAATGAGTATTTGAATTCTTCCCTACCTTATTTCTGTGCTGAGACACAGGCTGCTCCAACCTGCTGTAAAATGTTTGATTTCGAGAGTGAGCGAAACTAATGAAAACATTGTTGGGGTAAAACCTAAAGGGAAAGGCCTAGCACCAAATTGCATTGGCCATCTGATCTAACGTCTGGAGGCAGTCAAAATGAGTATTTGAATTCTTCCCTACCTTATTCCTGTGCTGAGATACAGGCTGCTCCAACCTGCTGTAAAATGCTTGATTTCGAGAGTGAGCGAAACTAATGAAAACATTGTTGGGGTAAAACCTAAAGGGAAAGACCTAGCACCAAATCCAATTTGCCATCTGATCTAACTTCTGGAGGCAGTCAAAATGATCCTTAGAATTCTTCCCTACCTTATTCCTGTGCTGAGATACAGGCTGCTCCAACCTGCTGTAAAATGCTTGATTTCGAGAGTGAGCGAAACTAATGAAAACATTGTTGGGGTAAAACCTAAAGGGAAAGACCTAGCACCAAATCCAATTTGCCATCTGATCTAACTTCTGGAGGCAGTCAAAATGATCCTTAGAATTCTTCCCTACCTTATTCCTGTGCTGAGATACAGGCTGCTCCAACCTGCTGTAAAATGCTTGATTTCGAGAGTGAGCGAAACTAATGAAAACATTGTTGGGGTAAAACCTAAAGGGAAAGGCCCAGCACCAAATTGCATTGGCCATCTGATCTAACTTCTGGAGGCAGTCAAAATGATCCTTAGAATTCTTCCCTACCTTATTCCTGTGCTGAGATACAGGCTGCTCCAACCTGCTGTAAAATGCTTGATTTCGAGAGTGAGCGAAACTAATGAAAACATTGTTGGGGTAAAACCTAAAGGGAAAGACCTAGCACCAAATCCAATTTGCCATCTGATCTAACTTCTGGAGGCAGTCAAAATGATCCTTAGAATTCTTCCCTACCTTATTCCTGTGCTGAGATACAGGCTGCTCCAACCTGCTGTAAAATGCTTGATTTCGAGAGTGAGCGAAACTAATGAAAACATTGTTGGGGTAAAACCTAAAGGGAAAGACCTAGCACCAAATTGCATTGGCCATCTGATCTAACTTCTGGAGGCAGTCAAAATGATCCTTAGAATTCTTCCCTACCTTATTCCTGTGCTGAGATACAGGCTGCTCCAACCTGCTGTAAAATGCTTGATTTCGAGAGTGAGCGAAACTAATGAAAACATTGTTGGGGTAAAACCTAAAGGGAAAGGCCTAGCACCAAATTGCATTGGCCATCTGATCTAACTTCTGGAGGCAGTCAAAATGAGTATTTGAATTCTTCCCTACCTTATTCCTGTGCTGAGATACAGGCTGCTCCAACCTGCTGTAAAATGCTTGATTTTGAGAGTGAGCGAAACTAATGAAAACATTGTTGGGGTAAAACCTAAAGGGAAAGACCTAGCACCAAATCCAATTTGCCATCTGATCTAACTTCTGGAGGCAGTCAAAATGAGCCTTAGAATTCTTCCCTACCTTATTCCTGTGCTGAGATACAGGCTGCTCCAACCTGCTGTAAAATGCTTGATTTCGAGAGTGAGCGAAACTAATGAAAACATTGTTGGGGTAAAACCTAAAGGGAAAGACCTAGCACCAAATCCAATTTGCCATCTGATCTAACTTCTGGAGGCAGTCAAAATGATCCTTAGAATTCTTCCCTACCTTATTCCTGTGCTGAGATACAGGCTGCTCCAACCTGCTGTAAAATGCTTGATTTCGAGAGTGAGCGAAACTAATGAAAACATTGTTGGGGTAAAACCTAAAGGGAAAGACCTAGCACCAAATCCAATTTGCCATCTGATCTAACTTCTGGAGGCAGTCAAAATGATCCTTAGAATTCTTCCCTACCTTATTCCTGTGCTGAGATACAGGCTGCTCCAACCTGCTGTAAAATGCTTGATTTCGAGAGTGAGCGAAACTAATGAAAACATTGTTGGGGTAAAACCTAAAGGGAAAGACCTAGCACCAAATCCAATTTGCCATCTGATCTAACTTCTGGAGGCAGTCAAAATGATCCTTAGAATTCTTCCCTACCTTATTCCTGTGCTGAGATACAGGCTGCTCCAACCTGCTGTAAAATGCTTGATTTCGAGAGTGAGCGAAACTAATGAAAACATTGTTGGGGTAAAACCTAAAGGGAAAGACCTAGCACCAAATCCAATTTGCCATCTGATCTAACTTCTGGAGGCAGTCAAAATGATCCTTAGAATTCTTCCCTACCTTATTCCTGTGCTGAGATACAGGCTGCTCCAACCTGCTGTAAAATGCTTGATTTCGAGAGTGAGCGAAACTAATGAAAACATTGTTGGGGGTAAAACCTAAAGGGAAAGGCCCAGCACCAAATTGCATTGGCCATCTGATCTAACTTCTGGAGGCAGTCAAAATGATCCTTAGAATTCTTCCCTACCTTATTCCTGTGCTGAGATACAGGCTGCTCCAACCTGCTGTAAAATGCTTGATTTCGAGAGTGAGCGAAACTAATGAAAACATTGTTGGGGTAAAACCTAAAGGGAAAGACCTAGCACCAAATCCAATTTGCCATCTGATCTAACTTCTGGAGGCAGTCAAAATGATCCTTAGAATTCTTCCCTACCTTATTCCTGTGCTGAGATACAGGCTGCTCCAACCTGCTGTAAAATGCTTGATTTCGAGAGTGAGCGAAACTAATGAAAACATTGTTGGGGTAAAACCTAAAGGGAAAGACCTAGCACCAAATTGCATTGGCCATCTGATCTAACTTCTGGAGGCAGTCAAAATGATCCTTAGAATTCTTCCCTACCTTATTCCTGTGCTGAGATACAGGCTGCTCCAACCTGCTGTAAAATGCTTGATTTTGAGAGTGAGCGAAACTAATGAAAACATTGTTGGGGTAAAACCTAAAGGGAAAGACCTAGCACCAAATCCAATTTGCCATCTGATCTAACTTCTGGAGGCAGTCAAAATGAGCCTTAGAATTCTTCCCTACCTTATTCCTGTGCTGAGATACAGGCTGCTCCAACCTGCTGTAAAATGCTTGATTTCGAGAGTGAGCGAAACTAATGAAAACATTGTTGGGGTAAAACCTAAAGGGAAAGACCTAGCACCAAATCCAATTTGCCATCTGATCTAACTTCTGGAGGCAGTCAAAATGATCCTTAGAATTCTTCCCTACCTTATTCCTGTGCTGAGATACAGGCTGCTCCAACCTGCTGTAAAATGCTTGATTTCGAGAGTGAGCGAAACTAATGAAAACATTGTTGGGGTAAAACCTAAAGGGAAAGACCTAGCACCAAATCCAATTTGCCATCTGATCTAACTTCTGGAGGCAGTCAAAATGATCCTTAGAATTCTTCCCTACCTTATTCCTGTGCTGAGATACAGGCTGCTCCAACCTGCTGTAAAATGCTTGATTTCGAGAGTGAGCGAAACTAATGAAAACATTGTTGGGGTAAAACCTAAAGGGAAAGACCTAGCACCAAATTGCATTGGCCATCTGATCTAACTTCTGGAGGCAGTCAAAATGATCCTTAGAATTCTTCCCTACCTTATTCCTGTGCTGAGATACAGGCTGCTCCAACCTGCTGTAAAATGCTTGATTTCGAGAGTGAGCGAAACTAATGAAAACATTGTTGGGGTAAAACCTAAAGGGAAAGGCCTAGCACCAAATTGCATTGGCCATCTGATCTAACTTCTGGAGGCAGTCAAAATGAGTATTTGAATTCTTCCCTACCTTATTCCTGTGCTGAGATACAGGCTGCTCCAACCTGCTGTAAAATGCTTGATTTTGAGAGTGAGCGAAACTAATGAAAACATTGTTGGGGTAAAACCTAAAGGGAAAGACCTAGCACCAAATCCAATTTGCCATCTGATCTAACTTCTGGAGGCAGTCAAAATGATCCTTAGAATTCTTCCCTACCTTATTCCTGTGCTGAGATACAGGCTGCTCCAACCTGCTGTAAAATGCTTGATTTCGAGAGTGAGCGAAACTAATGAAAACATTGTTGGGGTAAAACCTAAAGGGAAAGACCTAGCACCAAATCCAATTTGCCATCTGATCTAACTTCTGGAGGCAGTCAAAATGATCCTTAGAATTCTTCCCTACCTTATTCCTGTGCTGAGATACAGGCTGCTCCAACCTGCTGTAAAATGCTTGATTTCGAGAGTGAGCGAAACTAATGAAAACATTGTTGGGGTAAAACCTAAAGGGAAAGACCTAGCACCAAATCCAATTTGCCATCTGATCTAACTTCTGGAGGCAGTCAAAATGATCCTTAGAATTCTTCCCTACCTTATTCCTGTGCTGAGATACAGGCTGCTCCAACCTGCTGTAAAATGCTTGATTTCGAGAGTGAGCGAAACTAATGAAAACATTGTTGGGGTAAAACCTAAAGGGAAAGACCTAGCACCAAATCCAATTTGCCATCTGATCTAACTTCTGGAGGCAGTCAAAATGATCCTTAGAATTCTTCCCTACCTTATTCCTGTGCTGAGATACAGGCTGCTCCAACCTGCTGTAAAATGCTTGATTTCGAGAGTGAGCGAAACTAATGAAAACATTGTTGGGGTAAAACCTAAAGGGAAAGACCTAGCACCAAATTCCATTGGCCATCTGATCTAACTTCTGGAGGCAGTCAAAATGAGTATTTGAATTCTTCCCTACCTTAGTACTGTGCTGAGATACAGGCTGCTCCAACCTGCTGTAAAATGCTTGATTTCGAGAGTGAGCAAAACTAATGAAAACATTGTTGGGGTAAAACCTAAAGGGAAAGGAATAGCACCAAATTGCATTGGCCATCTGATCTAACTTCTGGAGGCAGTCAAAATGAGTATTTGAATTCTTCCCTACCTTATTCCTGTGCTGAGATACAGGCTGCTCCAACCTGCTGTAAAATGCTTGATTTCGAGAGTGAGCGAAACTAATGAAAACATTGTTGGGGTAAAACCTAAAGGGAAAGACCTAGCACCAAATCCAATTTGCCATCTGATCTAACTTCTGGAGGCAGTCAAAATGATCCTTAGAATTCTTCCCTACCTTATTCCTGTGCTGAGATACAGGCTGCTCCAACCTGCTGTAAAATGCTTGATTTCGAGAGTGAGCGAAACTAATGAAAACATTGTTGGGGTAAAACCTAAAGGGAAAGACCTAGCACCAAATTCCATTGGCCATCTGATCTAACTTCTGGAGGCAGTCAAAATGAGTATTTGAATTCTTCCCTACCTTATTCCTGTGCTGAGATACAGGCTGCTCCAACCTGCTGTAAAATGCTTGATTTCGAGAGTGAGCAAAACTAATGAAAACATTGTTGGGGTAAAACCTAAAGGGAAAGGCCTAGCACCAAATTGCATTGGCCATCTGATCTAACTTCTGGAGGCAGTCAAAATGAGTATTTGAATTCTTCCCTACCTTATTCCTGTGCTGAGATACAGGCTGCTCCAACCTGCTGTAAAATGCTTGATTTCGAGAGTGAGCGAAACTAATGAAAACATTGTTGGGGTAAAACCTAAAGGGAAAGACCTAGCACCAAATCCAATTTGCCATCTGATCTAACTTCTGGAGGCAGTCAAAATGATCCTTAGAATTCTTCCCTACCTTATTCCTGTGCTGAGATACAGGCTCCTCCAACCTGCTGTAAAATGCTTGATTTCGAGAGTGAGCGAAACTAATGAAAACATTGTTGGGGTAAAACCTAAAGGGAAAGACCTAGCACCAAATTCCATTGGCCATCTGATCTAACTTCTGGAGGCAGTCAAAATGAGTATTTGAATTCTTCCCTACCTTATTCCTGTGCTGAGATACAGGCTGCTCCAACCTGCTGTAAAATGCTTGATTTCGAGAGTGAGCAAAACTAATGAAAACATTGTTGGGGTAAAACCTAAAGGGAAAGGCCTAGCACCAAATTGCATTGGCCATCTGATCTAACTTCTGGAGGCAGTCAAAATGAGTATTTGAATTCTTCCCTACCTTATTCCTGTGCTGAGATACAGGCTGCTCCAACCTGCTGTAAAATGCTTGATTTCGAGAGTGAGCGAAACTAATGAAAACATTGTTGGGGTAAAACCTAAAGGGAAAGGCCTAGCACCAAATTGCATTGGCCATCTGATCTAACTTCTGGAGGCAGTCAAAATGAGCCTTAGAATTCTTCCCTACCTTATTTCTGTGCTGAGATACAGGCTGCTCCAACCTGCTGTAAAATGCTTGATTTCGAGAGTGAGCGAAACTAACGAAAACATTGTTGGGGTAAAACCTAAAGGGAAAGGCCTAGCACCAAATTGCATTGGCCATCTGATCTAACGTCTGGAGGCAGTCAAAATGATCCTTAGAATTCTTCCCTACCTTATTCCTGTGCTGAGATACAGGCTGCTCCAACCTGCTGTAAAATGCTTGATTTCGAGAGTGAGCGAAACTAATGAAAACATTGTTGGGGTAAAACCTAAAGGGAAAGACCTAGCACCAAATCCAATTTGCCATCTGATCTAACTTCTGGAGGCAGTCAAAATGAGCCTTAGAATTCTTCCCTACCTTATTCCTGTGCTGAGATACAGGCTGCTCCAACCTGCTGTAAAATGCTTGATTTCGAGAGTGAGCGAAACTAATGAAAACATTGTTGGGGTAAAACCTAAAGGGAAAGACCTAGCACCAAATCCAATTTGCCATCTGATCTAACTTCTGGAGGCAGTCAAAATGATCCTTAGAATTCTTCCCTACCTTATTCCTGTGCTGAGATACAGGCTGCTCCAACCTGCTGTAAAATGCTTGATTTCGAGAGTGAGCGAAACTAATGAAAACATTGTTGGGGTAAAACCTAAAGGGAAAGACCTAGCACCAAATCCAATTTGCCATCTGATCTAACTTCTGGAGGCAGTCAAAATGAGCCTTAGAATTCTTCCCTACCTTATTCCTGTGCTGAGATACAGGCTGCTCCAACCTGCTGTAAAATGCTTGATTTCGAGAGTGAGCGAAACTAATGAAAACATTGTTGGGGTAAAACCTAAAGGGAAAGACCTAGCACCAAATCCAATTTGCCATCTGATCTAACTTCTGGAGGCAGTCAAAATGAGCCTTAGAATTCTTCCCTACCTTATTCCTGTGCTGAGATACAGGCTGCTCCAACCTGCTGTAAAATGCTTGATTTCGAGAGTGAGCGAAACTAATGAAAACATTGTTGGGGTAAAACCTAAAGGGAAAGACCTAGCACCAAATTCCATTGGCCATCTGATCTAACTTCTGGAGGCAGTCAAAATGAGTATTTGAATTCTTCCCTACCTTATTCCTGTGCTGAGATACAGGCTGCTCCAACCTGCTGTAAAATGCTTGATTTCGAGAGTGAGCAAAACTAATGAAAACATTGTTGGGGTAAAACCTAAAGGGAAAGGCCTAGCACCAAATTGCATTGGCCATCTGATCTAAATTCTGGAGGCAGTCAAAATGAGTATTTGAATTCTTCCCTACCTTATTCCTGTGCTGAGATACAGGCTGCTCCAACCTGCTGTAAAATGCTTGATTTCGAGAGTGAGCGAAACTAATGAAAACATTGTTGGGGTAAAACCTAAAGGGAAAGACCTAGCACCAAATCCAATTTGCCATCTGATCTAACTTCTGGAGGCAGTCAAAATGAGTATTTGAATTCTTCCCTACCTTATTCCTGTGCTGAGATACAGGCTGCTCCAACCTGCTGTAAAATGCTTGATTTCGAGAGTGAGCGAAACTAATGAAAACATTGTTGGGGTAAAACCTAAAGGGAAAGGCCTAGCACCAAATTGCATTGGCCATCTGATCTAACTTCTGGAGGCAGTCAAAATGAGTATTTGAATTCTTCCCTACCTTATTTCTGTGCTGAGACACAGGCTGCTCCAACCTGCTGTAAAATGCTTGATTTCGAGAGTGAGCGAAACTAATGAAAACATTGTTGGGGTAAAACCTAAAGGGAAAGGCCTAGCACCAAATTGCATTGGCCATCTGATCTAACGTCTGGAGGCAGTCAAAATGAGTATTTGAATTCTTCCCTACCTTATTCCTGTGCTGAGATACAGGCTGCTCCAACCTGCTGTAAAATGCTTGATTTCGAGAGTGAGCGAAACTAATGAAAACATTGTTGGGGTAAAACCTAAAGGGAAAGACCTAGCACCAAAATCCAATTTGCCATCTGATCTAACTTCTGGAGGCAGTCAAAATGATCCTTAGAATTCTTCCCTACCTTATTCCTGTGCTGAGATACAGGCTGCTCCAACCTGCTGTAAAATGCTTGATTTCGAGAGTGAGCGAAACTAATGAAAACATTGTTGGGGTAAAACCTAAAGGGAAAGGCCTAGCACCAAATTCCATTGGCCATCTGATCTAACTTCTGGAGGCAGTCAAAATGAGTATTTGAATTCTTCCCTACCTTATTCCTGTGCTGAGATACAGGCTGCTCCAACCTGCTGTAAAATGCTTGATTTCGAGAGTGAGCGAAACTAATGAAAACATTGTTGGGGTAAAACCTAAAGGGAAAGACCTAGCACCAAATCCAATTGCCATCTGATCTAACTTCTGGAGGCAGTCAAAATGATCCTTAGAATTCTTCCCTACCTTATTCCTGTGCTGAGATACAGGCTGCTCCAACCTGCTGTAAAATGCTTGATTTCGAGAGTGAGCGAAACTAATGAAAACATTGTTGGGGTAAAACCTAAAGGGAAAGACCTAGCACCAAATTGCATTGGCCATCTGATCTAACTTCTGGAGGCAGTCAAAATGAGTATTTGAATTCTTCCCTGCCTTATTTCTGTGCTGAGACACAGGCTGCTCCAACCTGCTGTAAAATGCTTGATTTCGAGAGTGAGCGAAACTAATGAAAACATTGTTGGGGTAAAACCTAAAGGGAAAGGCCTAGCACCAAATTGCATTGGCCATCTGATCAAACGTCTGGAGGCAGTCAAAATGAGTATTTGAATTCTTCCCTACCTTATTCCTGTGCTGAGATACAGGCTGCTCCAACCTGCTGTAAAATGCTTGATTTCGAGAGTGAGCGAAACTAATGAAAACATTGTTGGGGTAAAACCTAAAGGGAAAGACCTTGCACCAAATCCAATTTGCCATCTGATCTAACTTCTGGAGGCAGTCAAAATGATCCTTAGAATTCTTCCCTACCTTATTCCTGTGCTGAGATACAGGCTGCTCCAACCTGCTGTAAAATGCTTGATTTCGAGAGTGAGCGAAACTAATGAAAACATTGTTGGGGTAAAACCTAAAGGGAAAGGCCTAGCACCAAATTGCATTGGCCATCTGATCTAACTTCTGGAGGCAGTCAAAATGAGTATTTGAATTCTTCCCTACCTTAGTACTGTGCTGAGATACAGGCTGCTCCAACCTGCTGTAAAATGCTTGATTTCGAGAGTGAGCGAAACTAATGAAAACATTGTTGGGGTAAAACCTAAAGGGAAAGACCTAGCACCAAATCCAATTTGCCATCTGATCTAACTTCTGGAGGCAGTCAAAATGAGCCTTAGAATTCTTCCCTACCTTATTCCTGTGCTGAGATACAGGCTGCTCCAACCTGCTGTAAAATGCTTGATTTCAAGAGTGAGCGAAACTAATGAAAACATTGTTGGGGGTAAAACCTAAAGGGAAAGACCTAGCACCAAATCCAATTTGCCATCTGATCTAACTTCTGGAGGCAGTCAAAATGAGCCTTAGAATTCTTCCCTACCTTATTCCTGTGCTGAGATACAGGCTGCTCCAACCTGCTGTAAAATGCTTGATTTCGAGAGTGAGTGAAACTAATGAAAACATTGTTGGGGTAAAACCTAAAGGGAAAGACCTAGCACCAAATCCAATTTGCCATCTGATCTAACTTCTGGAGGCAGTCAAAATGATCCTTAGAATTCTTCCCTACCTTATTCCTGTGCTGAGATACAGGCTGCTCCAACCTGCTGTAAAATGCTTGATTTCGAGAGTGAGCGAAACTAATGAAAACATTGTTGGGGTAAAACCTAAAGGGAAAGACCTAGCACCAAATCCAATTTGCCATCTGATCTAACTTCTGGAGGCAGTCAAAATGAGTATTTGAATTCTTCCCTACCTTATTCCTGTGCTGAGATACAGGCTGCTCCAACCTGCTGTAAAATGCTTGATTTCGAGAGTGAGCGAAACTAATGAAAACATTGTTGGGGTAAAACCTAAAGGGAAAGACCTAGCACCAAATTGCATTGGCCATCTGATCTAACTTCTGGAGGCAGTCAAAATGAGTATTTGAATTCTTCCCTGCCTTATTTCTGTGCTGAGACACAGGCTGCTCCAACCTGCTGTAAAATGCTTGATTTCGAGAGTGAGCGAAACTAATGAAAACATTGTTGGGGTAAAACCTAAAGGGAAAGGCCTAGCACCAAATTGCATTGGCCATCTGATCAAACGTCTGGAGGCAGTCAAAATGAGTATTTGAATTCTTCCCTACCTTATTCCTGTGCTGAGATACAGGCTGCTCCAACCTGCTGTAAAATGCTTGATTTCGAGAGTGAGCGAAACTAATGAAAACATTGTTGGGGTAAAACCTAAAGGGAAAGACCTTGCACCAAATCCAATTTGCCATCTGATCTAACTTCTGGAGGCAGTCAAAATGATCCTTAGAATTCTTCCCTACCTTATTCCTGTGCTGAGATACAGGCTGCTCCAACCTGCTGTAAAATGCTTGATTTCGAGAGTGAGCGAAACTAATGAAAACATTGTTGGGGTAAAACCTAAAGGGAAAGGCCTAGCACCAAATTGCATTGGCCATCTGATCTAACTTCTGGAGGCAGTCAAAATGAGTATTTGAATTCTTCCCTACCTTAGTACTGTGCTGAGATACAGGCTGCTCCAACCTGCTGTAAAATGCTTGATTTCGAGAGTGAGCGAAACTAATGAAAACATTGTTGGGGTAAAACCTAAAGGGAAAGACCTAGCACCAAATCCAATTTGCCATCTGATCTAACTTCTGGAGGCAGTCAAAATGAGCCTTAGAATTCTTCCCTACCTTATTCCTGTGCTGAGATACAGGCTGCTCCAACCTGCTGTAAAATGCTTGATTTCAAGAGTGAGCGAAACTAATGAAAACATTGTTGGGGTAAAACCTAAAGGGAAAGACCTAGCACCAAATCCAATTTGCCATCTGATCTAACTTCTGGAGGCAGTCAAAATGAGCCTTAGAATTCTTCCCTACCTTATTCCTGTGCTGAGATACAGGCTGCTCCAACCTGCTGTAAAATGCTTGATTTCGAGAGTGAGCGAAACTAATGAAAACATTGTTGGGGTAAAACCTAAAGGGAAAGACCTAGCACCAAATCCAATTTGCCATCTGATCTAACTTCTGGAGGCAGTCAAAATGATCCTTAGAATTCTTCCCTACCTTATTCCTGTGCTGAGATACAGGCTGCTCCAACCTGCTGTAAAATGCTTGATTTCGAGAGTGAGCGAAACTAATGAAAACATTGTTGGGGTAAAACCTAAAGGGAAAGGCCTAGCACCAAATTGCATTGGCCATCTGATCTAACTTCTGGAGGCAGTCAAAATGAGTATTTGAATTCTTACCTACCTTAGTACTGTGCTGAGATACAGGCTGCTCCAACCTGCTGTAAAATGCTTGATTTCGAGAGTGAGCGAAACTAATGAAAACATTGTTGGGGTAAAACCTAAAGGGAAAGACCTAGCACCAAATCCAATTTGCCATCTGATCTAACTTCTGGAGGCAGTCAAAATGATCCTTAGAATTCTTCCCTACCTTATTCCTGTGCTGAGATACAGGCTGCTCCAACCTGCTGTAAAATGCTTGATTTCGAGAGTGAGCGAAACTAATGAAAACATTGTTGGGGTAAAACCTAAAGGGAAAGACCTAGCACCAAATCCAATTTGCCATCTGATCTAACTTCTGGAGGCAGTCAAAATGATCCTTAGAATTCTTCCCTACCTTATTCCTGTGCTGAGATACAGGCTGCTCCAACCTGCTGTAAAATGCTTGATTTCGAGAGTGAGCGAAACTAATGAAAACATTGTTGGGGTAAAACCTAAAGGGAAAGGCCTAGCACCAAATTGCATTGGCCATCTGATCTAACTTCTGGAGGCAGTCAAAATGAGTATTTGAATTCTTACCTACCTTAGTACTGTGCTGAGATACAGGCTGCTCCAACCTGCTGTAAAATGCTTGATTTCGAGAGTGAGCGAAACTAATGAAAACATTGTTGGGGTAAAACCTAAAGGGAAAGACCTAGCACCAAATCCAATTTGCCATCTGATCTAACTTCTGGAGGCAGTCAAAATGAGCCTTAGAATTCTTCCCTACCTTATTCCTGTGCTGAGATACAGGCTGCTCCAACCTGCTGTAAAATGCTTGATTTCGAGAGTGAGCGAAACTAATGAAAACATTGTTGGGGTAAAACCTAAAGGGAAAGACCTAGCACCAAATCCAATTTGCCATCTGATCTAACTTCTGGAGGCAGTCAAAATGAGCCTTAGAATTCTTCCCTACCTTATTCCTGTGCTGAGATACAGGCTGCTCCAACCTGCTGTAAAATGCTTGATTTCGAGAGTGAGCGAAACTAATGAAAACATTGTTGGGGTAAAACCTAAAGGGAAAGACCTAGCACCAAATCCAATTTGCCATCTGATCTAACTTCTGGAGGCAGTCAAAATGATCCTTAGAATTCTTCCCTACCTTATTCCTGTGCTGAGATACAGGCTGCTCCAACCTGCTGTAAAATGCTTGATTTCGAGAGTGAGCGAAACTAATGAAAACATTGTTGGGGTAAAACCTAAAGGGAAAGACCTAGCACCAAATCCAATTTGCCATCTGATCTAACTTCTGGAGGCAGTCAAAATGATCCTTAGAATTCTTCCCTACCTTATTCCTGTGCTGAGATACAGGCTGCTCCAACCTGCTGTAAAATGCTTGATTTCGAGAGTGAGCGAAACTAATGAAAACATTGTTGGGGTAAAACCTAAAGGGAAAGACCTAGCACCAAATCCAATTTGCCATCTGATCTAACTTCTGGAGGCAGTCAAAATGAGCCTTAGAATTCTTCCCTACCTTATTCCTGTGCTGAGATACAGGCTGCTCCAACCTGCTGTAAAATGCTTGATTTCGAGAGTGAGCGAAACTAATGAAAACATTGTTGGGGTAAAACCTAAAGGGAAAGACCTAGCACCAAATCCAATTTGCCATCTGATCTAACTTCTGGAGGCAGTCAAAATGATCCTTAGAATTCTTCCCTACCTTATTCCTGTGCTGAGATACAGGCTGCTCCAACCTGCTGTAAAATGCTTGATTTCGAGAGTGAGCGAAACTAATGAAAACATTGTTGGGGTAAAACCTAAAGGGAAAGGCCTAGCACCAAATTGCATTGGCCATCTGATCTAACTTCTGGAGGCAGTCAAAATGAGTATTTGAATTCTTCCCTACCTTATTCCTGTGCTGAGATACAGGCTGCTCCAACCTGCTGTAAAATGCTTGATTTCGAGAGTGAGCGAAACTAATGAAAACATTGTTGGGGTAAAACCTAAAGGGAAAGACCTAGCACCAAATTGCATTGGCCATCTGATCTAACTTCTGGAGGCAGTCAAAATGATCCTTAGAATTCTTCCCTACCTTATTCCTGTGCTGAGATACAGGCTGCTCCAACCTGCTGTAAAATGCTTGATTTCGAGAGTGAGCGAAACTAATGAAAACATTGTTGGGGTAAAACCTAAAGGGAAAGGCCTAGCACCAAATTGCATTGGCCATCTGATCTAACTTCTGGAGGCAGTCAAAATGATCCTTAGAATTCTTCCCTACCTTATTCCTGTGCTGAGATACGGGCTGCTCCAACCTGCCGTAAAATGCTTGATTTCGAGAGTGAGCGAAACTAATGAAAACATTGTTGGGGTAAAACCTAAAGGGAAAGGCCTAGCACCAAATTGCATTGGCCATCTGATCTAACTTCTGGAGGCAGTCAAAATGATCCTTAGAATTCTTCCCTACCTTATTCCTGTGCTGAGATACAGGCTGCTCCAACCTGCTGTAAAATGCTTGATTTCGAGAGTGAGCGAAACTAATGAAAACATTGTTGGGGTAAAACCTAAAGGGAAAGGCCTAGCACCAAATTGCATTGGCCATCTGATCTAACTTCTGGAGGCAGTCAAAATGAGTATTTGAATTCTTCCCTACCTTATTCCTGTGCTGAGATACAGGCTGCTCCAACCTGCTGTAAAATGCTTGATTTCGAGAGTGAGCGAAACTAATGAAAACATTGTTGGGGTAAAACCTAAAGGGAAAGACCTAGCACCAAATCCAATTTGCCATCTGATCTAACTTCTGGAGGCAGTCAAAATGATCCTTAGAATTCTTCCCTACCTTATTCCTGTGCTGAGATACAGGCTGCTCCAACCTGCTGTAAAATGCTTGATTTCGAGAGTGAGCGAAACTAATGAAAACATTGTTGGGGTAAAACCTAAAGGGAAAGACCTAGCACCAAATCCAATTTGCCATCTGATCTAACTTCTGGAGGCAGTCAAAATGATCCTTAGAATTCTTCCCTACCTTATTCCTGTGCTGAGATACAGGCTGCTCCAACCTGCTGTAAAATGCTTGATTTCGAGAGTGAGCGAAACTAATGAAAACATTGTTGGGGTAAAACCTAAAGGGAAAGGCCTAGCACCAAATTGCATTGGCCATCTGATCTAACTTCTGGAGGCAGTGAAAATGAGTATTTGAATTCTTACCTACCTTAGTACTGTGCTGAGATACAGGCTGCTCCAACCTGCTGTAAAATGCTTGATTTCGAGAGTGAGCGAAACTAATGAAAACATTGTTGGGGTAAAACCTAAAGGGAAAGACCTAGCACCAAATCCAATTTGCCATCTGATCTAACTTCTGGAGGCAGTCAAAATGAGCCTTAGAATTCTTCCCTACCTTATTCCTGTGCTGAGATACAGGCTGCTCCAACCTGCTGTAAAATGCTTGATTTCGAGAGTGAGCGAAACTAATGAAAACATTGTTGGGGTAAAACCTAAAGGGAAAGACCTAGCACCAAATCCAATTTTCCATCTGATCTAACTTCTGGAGGCAGTCAAAATGATCCTTAGAATTCTTCCCTACCTTATTCCTGTGCTGAGATACAGGCTGCTCCAACCTGCTGTAAAATGCTTGATTTCGAGAGTGAGCGAAACTAATGAAAACATTGTTGGGGTAAAACCTAAAGGGAAAGACCTAGCACCAAATCCAATTTGCCATCTGATCTAACTTCTGGAGGCAGTCAAAATGATCCTTAGAATTCTTCCCTACCTTATTCCTGTGCTGAGATACAGGCTGCTCCAACCTGCTGTAAAATGCTTGATTTCGAGAGTGAGCGAAACTAATGAAAACATTGTTGGGGTAAAACCTAAAGGGAAAGACCTAGCACCAAATCCAATTTGCCATCTGATCTAACTTCTGGAGGCAGTCAAAATGATCCTTAGAATTCTTCCCTACCTTATTCCTGTGCTGAGATACAGGCTGCTCCAACCTGCTGTAAAATGCTTGATTTCGAGAGTGAGCGAAACTAATGAAAACATTGTTGGGGTAAAACCTAAAGGGAAAGACCTAGCACCAAATCCAATTTGCCATCTGATCTAACTTCTGGAGGCAGTCAAAATGATCCTTAGAATTCTTCCCTACCTTATTCCTGTGCTGAGATACAGGCTGCTCCAACCTGCTGTAAAATGCTTGATTTCGAGAGTGAGCGAAACTAATGAAAACATTGTTGGGGTAAAACCTAAAGGGAAAGACCTAGCACCAAATCCAATTTGCCATCTGATCTAACTTCTGGAGGCAGTCAAAATGAGTATTTGAATTCTTCCCTACCTTATTCCTGTGCTGAGATACAGGCTGCTCCAACCTGCTGTAAAATGCTTGATTTCGAGAGTGAGCGAAACTAATGAAAACATTGTTGGGGTAAAACCTAAAGGGAAAGGCCTAGCACCAAATTGCATTGGCCATCTGATCTAACTTCTGGAGGCAGTCAAAATGAGTATTTGAATTCTTCCCTACCTTATTCCTGTGCTGAGATACAGGCTGCTCCAACCTGCTGTAAAATGCTTGATTTCGAGAGTGAGCGAAACTAATGAAAACATTGTTGGGGTAAAACCTAAAGGGAAAGACCTAGCACCAAATTGCATTGGCCATCTGATCTAACTTCTGGAGGCAGTCAAAATGATCCTTAGAATTCTTCCCTACCTTATTCCTGTGCTGAGATACAGGCTGCTCCAACCTGCTGTAAAATGCTTGATTTCGAGAGTGAGCGAAACTAATGAAAACATTGTTGGGGTAAAACCTAAAGGGAAAGGCCTAGCACCAAATTGCATTGGCCATCTGATCTAACTTCTGGAGGCAGTCAAAATGATCCTTAGAATTCTTCCCTACCTTATTCCTGTGCTGAGATACGGGCTGCTCCAACCTGCCGTAAAATGCTTGATTTCGAGAGTGAGCGAAACTAATGAAAACATTGTTGGGGTAAAACCTAAAGGGAAAGGCCTAGCACCAAATTGCATTGGCCATCTGATCTAACTTCTGGAGGCAGTCAAAATGAGCCTTAGAATTCTTCCCTACCTTATTCCTGTGCTGAGATACAGGCTGCTCCAACCTGCTGTAAAATGCTTGATTTCGAGAGTGAGCGAAACTAATGAAAACATTGTTGGGGTAAAACCTAAAGGGAAAGGCCTAGCACCAAATTGCATTGGCCATCTGATCTAACTTCTGGAGGCAGTCAAAATGAGTATTTGAATTCTTCCCTACCTTATTCCTGTGCTGAGATACAGGCTGCTCCAACCTGCTGTAAAATGCTTGATTTCGAGAGTGAGCGAAACTAATGAAAACATTGTTGGGGTAAAACCTAAAGGGAAAGACCTAGCACCAAATCCAATTTGCCATCTGATCTAACTTCTGGAGGCAGTCAAAATGATCCTTAGAATTCTTCCCTACCTTATTCCTGTGCTGAGATACAGGCTGCTCCAACCTGCTGTAAAATGCTTGATTTCGAGAGTGAGCGAAACTAATGAAAACATTGTTGGGGTAAAACCTAAAGGGAAAGACCTAGCACCAAATCCAATTTGCCATCTGATCTAACTTCTGGAGGCAGTCAAAATGATCCTTAGAATTCTTCCCTACCTTATTCCTGTGCTGAGATACAGGCTGCTCCAACCTGCTGTAAAATGCTTGATTTCGAGAGTGAGCGAAACTAATGAAAACATTGTTGGGGTAAAACCTAAAGGGAAAGACCTAGCACCAAATCCAATTTGCCATCTGATCTAACTTCTGGAGGCAGTCAAAATGATCCTTAGAATTCTTCCCTACCTTATTCCTGTGCTGAGATACAGGCTGCTCCAACCTGCTGTAAAATGCTTGATTTCGAGAGTGAGCGAAACTAATGAAAACATTGTTGGGGTAAAACCTAAAGGGAAAGGCCTAGCACCAAATTGCATTGGCCATCTGATCTAACTTCTGGAGGCAGTCAAAATGATCCTTAGAATTCTTCCCTACCTTATTCCTGTGCTGAGATACAGGCTGCTCCAACCTGCTGTAAAATGCTTGATTTCGAGAGTGAGCGAAACTAATGAAAACATTGTTGGGGTAAAACCTAAAGGGAAAGACCTAGCACCAAATCCAATTTGCCATCTGATCTAACTTCTGGAGGCAGTCAAAATGATCCTTAGAATTCTTCCCTACCTTATTCCTGTGCTGAGATACAGGCTGCTCCAACCTGCTGTAAAATGCTTGATTTCGAGAGTGAGCGAAACTAATGAAAACATTGTTGGGGTAAAACCTAAAGGGAAAGACCTAGCACCAAATCCAATTTGCCATCTGATCTAACTTCTGGAGGCAGTCAAAATGATCCTTAGAATTCTTCCCTACCTTATTCCTGTGCTGAGATACAGGCTGCTCCAACCTGCTGTAAAATGCTTGATTTCGAGAGTGAGCGAAACTAATGAAAACGTTGTTGGGGTAAAACCTAAAGGGAAAGGCCTAGCACCAAATTGCATGGGCCATCTGATCTAACTTCTGGAGGCAGTCAAAATGAGTATTAGAATTCTTCCCTACCTTATTCCTGTGCTGAGATACAGGCTGCTCCAACCTGCTGTAAAATGCTTGATTTCGAGAGTGAGCGAAACTAATGAAAACATTGTTGGGGTAAAACCTAAAGGGAAAGGCCTAGCACCAAATTGCATTGGCCATCTGATCTAACTTCTGGAGGCAGTCAAAATGAGTATTAGAATTCTTCCCTACCTTATTCCTGTGCTGAGATACAGGCTGCTCCAACCTGCTGTAAAATGCTTGATTTCGAGAGTGAGCGAAACTAATGAAAACATTGTTGGGGTAAAACCTAAAGGGAAAGACCTAGCACCAAATCCAATTTGCCATCTGATCTAACTTCTGGAGGCAGTCAAAATGAGTATTTGAATTCTTCCCTACCTTATTCCTGTGCTGAGATACAGGCTGCTCCAACCTGCTGTAAAATGCTTGATTTCGAGAGTGAGCGAAACTAATGAAAACATTGTTGGGGTAAAACCTAAAGGGAAAGACCTAGCACCAAATCCAATTTGCCATCTGATCTAACTTCTGGAGGCAGTCAAAATGATCCTTAGAATTCTTCCCTACCTTATTCCTGTGCTGAGATACAGGCTGCTCCAACCTGCTGTAAAATGCTTGATTTCGAGAGTGAGCGAAACTAATGAAAACATTGTTGGGGTAAAACCTAAAGGGAAAGGCCTAGCACCAAATTGCATTGGCCATCTGATCTAACTTCTGGAGGCAGTCAAAATGAGTATTTGAATTCTTCCCTACCTTATTCCTGTGCTGAGATACAGGCTGCTCCAACCTGCTGTAAAATGCTTGATTTCGAGAGTGAGCGAAACTAATGAAAACATTGTTGGGGTAAAACCTAAAGGGAAAGACCTAGCACCAAATCCAATTTGCCATCTGATCTAACTTCTGGAGGCAGTCAAAATGATCCTTAGAATTCTTCCCTACCTTATTCCTGTGCTGAGATACAGGCTGCTCCAACCTGCTGTAAAATGCTTGATTTCGAGAGTGAGCGAAACTAATGAAAACATTGTTGGGGTAAAACCTAAAGGGAAAGGCCTAGCACCAAATTGCATTGGCCATCTGATCTAACTTCTGGAGGCAGTCAAAATGATCCTTAGAATTCTTCCCTACCTTATTCCTGTGCTGAGATACGGGCTGCTCCAACCTGCCGTAAAATGCTTGATTTCGAGAGTGAGCGAAACTAATGAAAACATTGTTGGGGTAAAACCTAAAGGGAAAGGCCTAGCACCAAATTGCATTGGCCATCTGATCTAACTTCTGGAGGCAGTCAAAATGAGCCTTAGAATTCTTCCCTACCTTATTCCTGTGCTGAGATACAGGCTGCTCCAACCTGCTGTAAAATGCTTGATTTCGAGAGTGAGCGAAACTAATGAAAACATTGTTGGGGTAAAACCTAAAGGGAAAGGCCTAGCACCAAATTGCATTGGCCATCTGATCTAACTTCTGGAGGCAGTCAAAATGAGTATTTGAATTCTTCCCTACCTTATTCCTGTGCTGAGATACAGGCTGCTCCAACCTGCTGTAAAATGCTTGATTTCGAGAGTGAGCGAAACTAATGAAAACATTGTTGGGGTAAAACCTAAAGGGAAAGACCTAGCACCAAATCCAATTTGCCATCTGATCTAACTTCTGGAGGCAGTCAAAATGATCCTTAGAATTCTTCCCTACCTTATTCCTGTGCTGAGATACAGGCTGCTCCAACCTGCTGTAAAATGCTTGATTTCGAGAGTGAGCGAAACTAATGAAAACATTGTTGGGGTAAAACCTAAAGGGAAAGACCTAGCACCAAATCCAATTTGCCATCTGATCTAACTTCTGGAGGCAGTCAAAATGATCCTTAGAATTCTTCCCTACCTTATTCCTGTGCTGAGATACAGGCTGCTCCAACCTGCTGTAAAATGCTTGATTTCGAGAGTGAGCGAAACTAATGAAAACATTGTTGGGGTAAAACCTAAAGGGAAAGACCTAGCACCAAATCCAATTTGCCATCTGATCTAACTTCTGGAGGCAGTCAAAATGATCCTTAGAATTCTTCCCTACCTTATTCCTGTGCTGAGATACAGGCTGCTCCAACCTGCTGTAAAATGCTTGATTTCGAGAGTGAGCGAAACTAATGAAAACATTGTTGGGGTAAAACCTAAAGGGAAAGGCCTAGCACCAAATTGCATTGGCCATCTGATCTAACTTCTGGAGGCAGTCAAAATGATCCTTAGAATTCTTCCCTACCTTATTCCTGTGCTGAGATACAGGCTGCTCCAACCTGCTGTAAAATGCTTGATTTCGAGAGTGAGCGAAACTAATGAAAACATTGTTGGGGTAAAACCTAAAGGGAAAGACCTAGCACCAAATCCAATTTGCCATCTGATCTAACTTCTGGAGGCAGTCAAAATGATCCTTAGAATTCTTCCCTACCTTATTCCTGTGCTGAGATACAGGCTGCTCCAACCTGCTGTAAAATGCTTGATTTCGAGAGTGAGCGAAACTAATGAAAACATTGTTGGGGTAAAACCTAAAGGGAAAGACCTAGCACCAAATCCAATTTGCCATCTGATCTAACTTCTGGAGGCAGTCAAAATGATCCTTAGAATTCTTCCCTACCTTATTCCTGTGCTGAGATACAGGCTGCTCCAACCTGCTGTAAAATGCTTGATTTCGAGAGTGAGCGAAACTAATGAAAACGTTGTTGGGGTAAAACCTAAAGGGAAAGGCCTAGCACCAAATTGCATGGGCCATCTGATCTAACTTCTGGAGGCAGTCAAAATGAGTATTAGAATTCTTCCCTACCTTATTCCTGTGCTGAGATACAGGCTGCTCCAACCTGCTGTAAAATGCTTGATTTCGAGAGTGAGCGAAACTAATGAAAACATTGTTGGGGTAAAACCTAAAGGGAAAGGCCTAGCACCAAATTGCATTGGCCATCTGATCTAACTTCTGGAGGCAGTCAAAATGAGTATTAGAATTCTTCCCTACCTTATTCCTGTGCTGAGATACAGGCTGCTCCAACCTGCTGTAAAATGCTTGATTTCGAGAGTGAGCGAAACTAATGAAAACATTGTTGGGGTAAAACCTAAAGGGAAAGACCTAGCACCAAATCCAATTTGCCATCTGATCTAACTTCTGGAGGCAGTCAAAATGAGTATTTGAATTCTTCCCTACCTTATTCCTGTGCTGAGATACAGGCTGCTCCAACCTGCTGTAAAATGCTTGATTTCGAGAGTGAGCGAAACTAATGAAAACATTGTTGGGGTAAAACCTAAAGGGAAAGACCTAGCACCAAATCCAATTTGCCATCTGATCTAACTTCTGGAGGCAGTCAAAATGATCCTTAGAATTCTTCCCTACCTTATTCCTGTGCTGAGATACAGGCTCTCCAACCTGCTGTAAAATGCTTGATTTCGAGAGTGAGCGAAACTAATGAAAACATTGTTGGGGTAAAACCTAAAGGGAAAGGCCTAGCACCAAATTGCATTGGCCATCTGATCTAACTTCTGGAGGCAGT
>NW_027144334.1:0-38727 GCF_026170545.1 Melanerpes formicivorus | reverse complement strand
TGAAAACATTGTTGGGGTAAAACCTAAAGGGAAAGACCTAGCACCAAATCCAATTTGCCATCTGATCTAACTTCTGGAGGCAGTCAAAATGATCCTTAGAATTCTTCCCTACCTTATTCCTGTGCTGAGATACAGGCTGCTCCAACCTGCTGTAAAATGCTTGATTTCGAGAGTGAGCGAAACTAATGAAAACATTGTTGGGGTAAAACCTAAAGGGAAAGACCTAGCACCAAATCCAATTTGCCATCTGATCTAACTTCTGGAGGCAGTCAAAATGATCCTTAGAATTCTTCCCTACCTTATTCCTGTGCTGAGATACAGGCTGCTCCAACCTGCTGTAAAATGCTTGATTTCGAGAGTGAGCGAAACTAATGAAAACATTGTTGGGGTAAAACCTAAAGGGAAAGACCTAGCACCAAATCCAATTTGCCATCTGATCTAACTTCTGGAGGCAGTCAAAATGAGTATTTGAATTCTTCTCTACCTTATTCCTGTGCTGAGATACAGGCTGCTCCAACCTGCTGTAAAATGCTTGATTTCGAGAGTGAGCGAAACTAATGAAAACATTGTTGGGGTAAAACCTAAAGGGAAAGACCTAGCACCAAATCCAATTTGCCATCTGATCTAACTTCTGGAGGCAGTCAAAATGATCCTTAGAATTCTTCCCTACCTTATTCCTGTGCTGAGATACAGGCTGCTCCAACCTGCTGTAAAATGCTTGATTTCGAGAGTGAGCGAAACTAATGAAAACATTGTTGGGGTAAAACCTAAAGGGAAAGACCTAGCACCAAATCCAATTTGCCATCTGATCTAACTTCTGGAGGCAGTCAAAATGATCCTTAGAATTCTTCCCTACCTTATTCCTGTGCTGAGATACAGGCTGCTCCAACCTGCTGTAAAATGCTTGATTTCGAGAGTGAGCGAAACTAATGAAAACATTGTTGGGGTAAAACCTAAAGGGAAAGACCTAGCACCAAATCCAATTGGCCATCTGATCTAACTTCTGGAGGCAGTCAAAATGAGTATTTGAATTCTTCCCTACCTTATTCCTGTGCTGAGATACAGGCTGCTCCAACCTGCTGTAAAATGCTTGATTTCGAGAGTGAGCGAAACTAATGAAAACATTGTTGGGGTAAAACCTAAAGGGAAAGACCTAGCACCAAATCCAATTTGCCATCTGATCTAACTTCTGGAGGCAGTCAAAATGATCCTTAGAATTCTTCCCTACCTTATTCCTGTGCTGAGATACAGGCTGCTCCAACCTGCTGTAAAATGCTTGATTTCAAGAGTGAGCGAAACTAATGAAAACATTGTTGGGGGTAAAACCTAAAGGGAAATACCTAGCACCAAATTCCATTGGCCATCTGATCTAACTTCTGGAGGCAGTCAAAATGATCCTTAGAATTCTTCCCTACCTTATTCCTGTGCTGAGATACAGGCTGCTCCAACCTGCTGTAAAATGCTTGATTTCGAGAGTGAGCGAAACTAATGAAAACATTGTTGGGGTAAAACCTAAAGGGAAAGACCTAGCACCAAATCCAATTTGCCATCTGATCTAACTTCTGGAGGCAGTCAAAATGATCCTTAGAATTCTTCCCTACCTTATTCCTGTGCTGAGATACAGGCTGCTCCAACCTGCTGTAAAATGCTTGATTTCGAGAGTGAGCGAAACTAATGAAAACATTGTTGGGGTAAAACCTAAAGGGAAAGACCTAGCACCAAATCCAATTGGCCATCTGATCTAACTTCTGGAGGCAGTCAAAATGATCCTTAGAATTCTTCCCTACCTTATTCCTGTGCTGAGATACAGGCTGCTCCAACCTGCTGTAAAATGCTTGATTTCGAGAGTGAGCGAAACTAATGAAAACATTGTTGGGGTAAAACCTAAAGGGGAAGACCTAGCACCAAATCCCATTGGCCATCTGATCTAACTTCTGGAGGCAGTCAAAATGAGTATTTGAATTCTTCCCTACCTTATTCCTGTGCTGAGATACAGGCTGCTCCAACCTGCTGTAAAATGCTTGATTTCGAGAGTGAGCGAAACTAATGAAAACATTGTTGGGGTAAAACCTAAAGGGAAAGACCTAGCACCAAATCCAATTTGCCATCTGATCTAACTTCTGGAGGCAGTCAAAATGATCCTTAGAATTCTTCCCTACCTTATTCCTGTGCTGAGATACAGGCTGCTCCAACCTGCTGTAAAATGCTTGATTTCGAGAGTGAGCGAAACTAATGAAAACATTGTTGGGGTAAAACCTAAAGGGAAAGACCTAGCACCAAATCCAATTTGCCATCTGATCTAACTTCTGGAGGCAGTCAAAATGATCCTTAGAATTCTTCCCTACCTTATTCCTGTGCTGAGATACAGGCTGCTCCAACCTGCTGTAAAATGCTTGATTTCGAGAGTGAGCGAAACTAATGAAAACATTGTTGGGGGTAAAACCTAAAGGGAAAGACCTAGCACCAAATCCCATTGGCCATCTGATCTAACTTCTGGAGGCAGTCAAAATGATCCTTAGAATTCTTCCCTACCTTATTCCTGTGCTGAGATACAGGCTGCTCCAACCTGCTGTAAAATGCTTGATTTCGAGAGTGAGCGAAACTAATGAAAACATTGTTGGGGTAAAACCTAAAGGGAAAGACCTAGCACCAAATCCAATTTGCCATCTGATCTAACTTCTGGAGGCAGTCAAAATGATCCTTAGAATTCTTCCCTACCTTATTCCTGTGCTGAGATACAGGCTGCTCCAACCTGCTGTAAAATGCTTGATTTCGAGAGTGAGCGAAACTAATGAAAACATTGTTGGGGTAAAACCTAAAGGGAAAGACCTAGCACCAAATCCAATTTGCCATCTGATCTAACTTCTGGAGGCAGTCAAAATGATCCTTAGAATTCTTCCCTACCTTATTCCTGTGCTGAGATACAGGCTGCTCCAACCTGCTGTAAAATGCTTGATTTCGAGAGTGAGCGAAACTAATGAAAACATTGTTGGGGTAAAACCTAAAGGGAAAGACCTAGCACCAAATCCAATTTGCCATCTGATCTAACTTCTGGAGGCAGTCAAAATGATCCTTAGAATTCTTCCCTACCTTATTCCTGTGCTGAGATACAGGCTGCTCCAACCTGCTGTAAAATGCTTGATTTCGAGAGTGAGCGAAACTAATGAAAACATTGTTGGGGTAAAACCTAAAGGGAAAGACCTAGCACCAAATCCAATTTGCCATCTGATCTAACTTCTGGAGGCAGTCAAAATGAGTATTTGAATTCTTCCCTACCTTATTCCTGTGCTGAGATACAGGCTGCTCCAACCTGCTGTAAAATGCTTGATTTCGAGAGTGAGCGAAACTAATGAAAACATTGTTGGGGTAAAACCTAAAGGGAAAGACCTAGCACCAAATCCAATTTGCCATCTGATCTAACTTCTGGAGGCAGTCAAAATGATCCTTAGAATTCTTCCCTACCTTATTCCTGTGCTGAGATACAGGCTGCTCCAACCTGCTGTAAAATGCTTGATTTCGAGAGTGAGCGAAACTAATGAAAACATTGTTGGGGTAAAACCTAAAGGGAAAGACCTAGCACCAAATCCAATTTGCCATCTGATCTAACTTCTGGAGGCAGTCAAAATGATCCTTAGAATTCTTCCCTACCTTATTCCTGTGCTGAGATACAGGCTGCTCCAACCTGCTGTAAAATGCTTGATTTCGAGAGTGAGCGAAACTAATGAAAACATTGTTGGGGTAAAACCTAAAGGGAAAGACCTAGCACCAAATCCAATTTGCCATCTGATCTAACTTCTGGAGGCAGTCAAAATGAGTATTTGAATTCTTCCCTACCTTATTCCTGTGCTGAGATACAGGCTGCTCCAACCTGCTGTAAAATGCTTGATTTCGAGAGTGAGCGAAACTAATGAAAACATTGTTGGGGTAAAACCTAAAGGGAAAGACCTAGCACCAAATCCCATTTGCCATCTGATCTAACTTCTGGAGGCAGTCAAAATGATCCTTAGAATTCTTCCCTACCTTATTCCTGTGCTGAGATACAGGCTGCTCCAACCTGCTGTAAAATGCTTGATTTCAAGAGTGAGCGATACTAATGAAAACATTGTTGGGGTAAAACCTAAAGGGAAATAACCTAGCACCAAATTCCATTGGCCATCTGATCTAACTTCTGGAGGCAGTCAAAATGATCCTTAGAATTCTTCCCTACCTTATTCCTGTGCTGAGATACAGGCTGCTCCAACCTGCTGTAAAATGCTTGATTTCGAGAGTGAGCGAAACTAATGAAAACATTGTTGGGGTAAAACCTAAAGGGAAAGACCTAGCACCAAATCCAATTTGCCATCTGATCTAACTTCTGGAGGCAGTCAAAATGATCCTTAGAATTCTTCCCTACCTTATTCCTGTGCTGAGATACAGGCTGCTCCAACCTGCTGTAAAATGCTTGATTTCGAGAGTGAGCGAAACTAATGAAAACATTGTTGGGGTAAAACCTAAAGGGAAAGACCTAGCACCAAATCCCATTGGCCATCTGATCTAACTTCTGGAGGCAGTCAAAATGATCCTTAGAATTCTTCCCTACCTTATTCCTGTGCTGAGATACAGGCTGCTCCAACCTGCTGTAAAATGCTTGATTTCGAGAGTGAGCGAAACTAATGAAAACATTGTTGGGGTAAAACCTAAAGGGAAAGACCTAGCACCAAATCCAATTTGCCATCTGATCTAACTTCTGGAGGCAGTCAAAATGATCCTTAGAATTCTTCCCTACCTTATTCCTGTGCTGAGATACAGGCTGCTCCAACCTGCTGTAAAATGCTTGATTTCGAGAGTGAGCGAAACTAATGAAAACATTGTTGGGGTAAAACCTAAAGGGAAAGACCTAGCACCAAATCCAATTTGCCATCTGATCTAACTTCTGGAGGCAGTCAAAATGATCCTTAGAATTCTTCCCTACCTTATTCCTGTGCTGAGATACAGGCTGCTCCAACCTGCTGTAAAATGCTTGATTTCGAGAGTGAGCGAAACTAATGAAAACATTGTTGGGGTAAAACCTAAAGGGAAAGACCTAGCACCAAATCCAATTTGCCATCTGATCTAACTTCTGGAGGCAGTCAAAATGATCCTTAGAATTCTTCCCTACCTTATTCCTGTGCTGAGATACAGGCTGCTCCAACCTGCTGTAAAATGCTTGATTTCGAGAGTGAGCGAAACGAATGAAAACATTGTTGGGGTAAAACCTAAAGGGAAAGACCTAGCACCAAATCCAATTTGCCATCTGATCTAACTTCTGGAGGCAGTCAAAATGATCCTTAGAATTCTTCCCTACCTTATTCCTGTGCTGAGATACAGGCTGCTCCAACCTGCTGTAAAATGCTTGATTTCGAGAGTGAGCGAAACTAATGAAAACATTGTTGGGGTAAAACCTAAAGGGAAAGACCTAGCACCAAATCCAATTTGCCATCTGATCTAACTTCTGGAGGCAGTCAAAATGATCCTTAGAATTCTTCCCTACCTTATTCCTGTGCTGAGATACAGGCTGCTCCAACCTGCTGTAAAATGCTTGATTTCGAGAGTGAGCGAAACTAATGAAAACATTGTTGGGGTAAAACCTAAAGGGAAAGACCTAGCACCAAATCCAATTTGCCATCTGATCTAACTTCTGGAGGCAGTCAAAATGATCCTTAGAATTCTTCCCTACCTTATTCCTGTGCTGAGATACAGGCTGCTCCAACCTGCTGTAAAATGCTTGATTTCGAGAGTGAGCGAAACTAATGAAAACATTGTTGGGGTAAAACCTAAAGGGAAAGACCTAGCACCAAATCCAATTTGCCATCTGATCTAACTTCTGGAGGCAGTCAAAATGAGTATTTGAATTCTTCCCTACCTTATTCCTGTGCTGAGATACAGGCTGCTCCAACCTGCTGTAAAATGCTTGATTTCGAGAGTGAGCGAAACTAATGAAAACATTGTTGGGGTAAAACCTAAAGGGAAAGACCTAGCACCAAATCCAATTTGCCATCTGATCTAACTTCTGGAGGCAGTCAAAATGATCCTTAGAATTCTTCCCTACCTTATTCCTGTGCTGAGATACAGGCTGCTCCAACCTGCTGTAAAATGCTTGATTTCGAGAGTGAGCGAAACTAATGAAAACATTGTTGGGGTAAAACCTAAAGGGAAAGACCTAGCACCAAATCCAATTTGCCATCTGATCTAACTTCTGGAGGCAGTCAAAATGATCCTTAGAATTCTTCCCTACCTTATTCCTGTGCTGAGATACAGGCTGCTCCAACCTGCTGTAAAATGCTTGATTTCGAGAGTGAGCGAAACTAATGAAAACATTGTTGGGGTAAAACCTAAAGGGAAAGACCTAGCACCAAATCCAATTTGCCATCTGATCTAACTTCTGGAGGCAGTCAAAATGAGTATTTGAATTCTTCCCTACCTTATTCCTGTGCTGAGATACAGGCTGCTCCAACCTGCTGTAAAATGCTTGATTTCGAGAGTGAGCGAAACTAATGAAAACATTGTTGGGGTAAAACCTAAAGGGAAAGACCTAGCACCAAATCCAATTTGCCATCTGATCTAACTTCTGGAGGCAGTCAAAATGATCCTTAGAATTCTTCCCTACCTTATTCCTGTGCTGAGATACAGGCTGCTCCAACCTGCTGTAAAATGCTTGATTTCGAGAGTGAGCGAAACTAATGAAAACATTGTTGGGGTAAAACCTAAAGGGAAAGACCTAGCACCAAATCCAATTTGCCATCTGATCTAACTTCTGGAGGCAGTCAAAATGATCCTTAGAATTCTTCCCTACCTTATTCCTGTGCTGAGATACAGGCTGCTCCAACCTGCTGTAAAATGCTTGATTTCGAGAGTGAGCGAAACTAATGAAAACATTGTTGGGGTAAAACCTAAAGGGAAAGACCTAGCACCAAATCCAATTTGCCATCTGATCTAACTTCTGGAGGCAGTCAAAATGAGTATTTGAATTCTTCCCTACCTTATTCCTGTGCTGAGATACAGGCTGCTCCAACCTGCTGTAAAATGCTTGATTTCGAGAGTGAGCGAAACTAATGAAAACATTGTTGGGGTAAAACCTAAAGGGAAAGACCTAGCACCAAATCCAATTTGCCATCTGATCTAACTTCTGGAGGCAGTCAAAATGAGTATTTGAATTCTTCCCTACCTTATTCCTGTGCTGAGATACAGGCTGCTCCAACCTGCTGTAAAATGCTTGATTTCGAGAGTGAGCGAAACTAATGAAAACATTGTTGGGGTAAAACCTAAAGGGAAAGACCTAGCACCAAATCCCATTGGCCATCTGATCTAACTTCTGGAGGCAGTCAAAATGATCCTTAGAATTCTTCCCTACCTTATTCCTGTGCTGAGATACAGGCTGCTCCAACCTGCTGTAAAATGCTTGATTTCGAGAGTGAGCGAAACTAATGAAAACATTGTTGGGGTAAAACCTAAAGGGAAAGACCTAGCACCAAATCCCATTGGCCATCTGATCTAACTTCTGGAGGCAGTCAAAATGATCCTTAGAATTCTTCCCTACCTTATTCCTGTGCTGAGATACAGGCTGCTCCAACCTGCTGTAAAATGCTTGATTTCGAGAGTGAGCGAAACTAATGAAAACATTGTTGGGGTAAAACCTAAAGGGAAAGACCTAGCACCAAATCCAATTTGCCATCTGATCTAACTTCTGGAGGCAGTCAAAATGATCCTTAGAATTCTTCCCTACCTTATTCCTGTGCTGAGATACAGGCTGCTCCAACCTGCTGTAAAATGCTTGATTTCGAGAGTGAGCGAAACTAATGAAAACATTGTTGGGGTAAAACCTAAAGGGAAAGACCTAGCACCAAATCCAATTTGCCATCTGATCTAACTTCTGGAGGCAGTCAAAATGATCCTTAGAATTCTTCCCTACCTTATTCCTGTGCTGAGATACAGGCTGCTCCAACCTGCTGTAAAATGCTTGATTTCGAGAGTGAGCGAAACTAATGAAAACATTGTTGGGGTAAAACCTAAAGGGAAAGACCTAGCACCAAATCCAATTTGCCATCTGATCTAACTTCTGGAGGCAGTCAAAATGATCCTTAGAATTCTTCCCTACCTTATTCCTGTGCTGAGATACAGGCTGCTCCAACCTGCTGTAAAATGCTTGATTTCGAGAGTGAGCGAAACTAATGAAAACATTGTTGGGGTAAAACCTAAAGGGAAAGACCTAGCACCAAATCCAATTTGCCATCTGATCTAACTTCTGGAGGCAGTCAAAATGATCCTTAGAATTCTTCCCTACCTTATTCCTGTGCTGAGATACAGGCTGCTCCAACCTGCTGTAAAATGCTTGATTTCGAGAGTGAGCGAAACTAATGAAAACATTGTTGGGGTAAAACCTAAAGGGAAAGACCTAGCACCAAATCCAATTTGCCATCTGATCTAACTTCTGGAGGCAGTCAAAATGATCCTTAGAATTCTTCCCTACCTTATTCCTGTGCTGAGATACAGGCTGCTCCAACCTGCTGTAAAATGCTTGATTTCGAGAGTGAGCGAAACTAATGAAAACATTGTTGGGGTAAAACCTAAAGGGAAAGACCTAGCACCAAATCCAATTTGCCATCTGATCTAACTTCTGGAGGCAGTCAAAATGATCCTTAGAATTCTTCCCTACCTTATTCCTGTGCTGAGATACAGGCTGCTCCAACCTGCTGTAAAATGCTTGATTTCGAGAGTGAGCGAAACTAATGAAAACATTGTTGGGGTAAAACCTAAAGGGAAAGACCTAGCACCAAATCCAATTTGCCATCTGATCTAACTTCTGGAGGCAGTCAAAATGATCCTTAGAATTCTTCCCTACCTTATTCCTGTGCTGAGATACAGGCTGCTCCAACCTGCTGTAAAATGCTTGATTTCGAGAGTGAGCGAAACTAATGAAAACATTGTTGGGGTAAAACCTAAAGGGAAAGACCTAGCACCAAATCCAATTTGCCATCTGATCTAACTTCTGGAGGCAGTCAAAATGAGTATTTGAATTCTTCCCTACCTTATTCCTGTGCTGAGATACAGGCTGCTCCAACCTGCTGTAAAATGCTTGATTTCGAGAGTGAGCGAAACTAATGAAAACATTGTTGGGGTAAAACCTAAAGGGAAAGACCTAGCACCAAATCCAATTTGCCATCTGATCTAACTTCTGGAGGCAGTCAAAATGATCCTTAGAATTCTTCCCTACCTTATTCCTGTGCTGAGATACAGGCTGCTCCAACCTGCTGTAAAATGCTTGATTTCGAGAGTGAGCGAAACTAATGAAAACATTGTTGGGGTAAAACCTAAAGGGAAAGACCTAGCACCAAATCCAATTTGCCATCTGATCTAACTTCTGGAGGCAGTCAAAATGAGTATTTGAATTCTTCCCTACCTTATTCCTGTGCTGAGATACAGGCTGCTCCAACCTGCTGTAAAATGCTTGATTTCGAGAGTGAGCGAAACTAATGAAAACATTGTTGGGGTAAAACCTAAAGGGAAAGACCTAGCACCAAATCCAATTTGCCATCTGATCTAACTTCTGGAGGCAGTCAAAATGAGTATTTGAATTCTTCCCTACCTTATTCCTGTGCTGAGATACAGGCTGCTCCAACCTGCTGTAAAATGCTTGATTTCGAGAGTGAGCGAAACTAATGAAAACATTGTTGGGGTAAAACCTAAAGGGAAAGACCTAGCACCAAATCCAATTTGCCATCTGATCTAACTTCTGGAGGCAGTCAAAATGAGTATTTGAATTCTTCCCTACCTTATTCCTGTGCTGTGATACAGGCTGCTCCAACCTGCTGTAAAATGCTTGATTTCGAGAGTGAGCGAAACTAATGAAAACATTGTTGGGGTAAAACCTAAAGGGAAAGACCTAGCACCAAATCCCATTGGCCATCTGATCTAACTTCTGGAGGCAGTCAAAATGATCCTTAGAATTCTTCCCTACCTTATTCCTGTGCTGAGATACAGGCTGCTCCAACCTGCTGTAAAATGCTTGATTTCGAGAGTGAGCGAAACTAATGAAAACATTGTTGGGGTAAAACCTAAAGGGAAAGACCTAGCACCAAATCCAATTTGCCATCTGATCTAACTTCTGGAGGCAGTCAAAATGATCCTTAGAATTCTTCCCTACCTTATTCCTGTGCTGAGATACAGGCTGCTCCAACCTGCTGTAAAATGCTTGATTTCGAGAGTGAGCGAAACTAATGAAAACATTGTTGGGGTAAAACCTAAAGGGAAAGACCTAGCACCAAATCCAATTTGCCATCTGATCTAACTTCTGGAGGCAGTCAAAATGATCCTTAGAATTCTTCCCTACCTTATTCCTGTGCTGAGATACAGGCTGCTCCAACCTGCTGTAAAATGCTTGATTTCGAGAGTGAGCGAAACTAATGAAAACATTGTTGGGGTAAAACCTAAAGGGAAAGACCTAGCACCAAATCCAATTTGCCATCTGATCTAACTTCTGGAGGCAGTCAAAATGAGTATTTGAATTCTTCCCTACCTTATTCCTGTGCTGAGATACAGGCTGCTCCAACCTGCTGTAAAATGCTTGATTTCGAGAGTGAGCGAAACTAATGAAAACATTGTTGGGGTAAAACCTAAAGGGAAAGACCTAGCACCAAATCCAATTTGCCATCTGATCTAACTTCTGGAGGCAGTCAAAATGATCCTTAGAATTCTTCCCTACCTTATTCCTGTGCTGAGATACAGGCTGCTCCAACCTGCTGTAAAATGCTTGATTTCGAGAGTGAGCGAAACTAATGAAAACATTGTTGGGGTAAAACCTAAAGGGAAAGACCTAGCACCAAATCCAATTTGCCATCTGATCTAACTTCTGGAGGCAGTCAAAATGATCCTTAGAATTCTTCCCTACCTTATTCCTGTGCTGAGATACAGGCTGCTCCAACCTGCTGTAAAATGCTTGATTTCGAGAGTGAGCGAAACTAATGAAAACATTGTTGGGGTAAAACCTAAAGGGAAAGACCTAGCACCAAATCCAATTTGCCATCTGATCTAACTTCTGGAGGCAGTCAAAATGATCCTTAGAATTCTTCCCTACCTTATTCCTGTGCTGAGATACAGGCTGCTCCAACCTGCTGTAAAATGCTTGATTTCGAGAGTGAGCGAAACTAATGAAAACATTGTTGGGGTAAAACCTAAAGGGAAAGACCTAGCACCAAATCCAATTTGCCATCTGATCTAACTTCTGGAGGCAGTCAAAATGAGTATTTGAATTCTTCCCTACCTTATTCCTGTGCTGAGATACAGGCTGCTCCAACCTGCTGTAAAATGCTTGATTTCGAGAGTGAGCGAAACTAATGAAAACATTGTTGGGGTAAAACCTAAAGGGAAAGACCTAGCACCAAATCCAATTTGCCATCTGATCTAACTTCTGGAGGCAGTCAAAATGATCCTTAGAATTCTTCCCTACCTTATTCCTGTGCTGAGATACAGGCTGCTCCAACCTGCTGTAAAATGCTTGATTTCGAGAGTGAGCGAAACTAATGAAAACATTGTTGGGGTAAAACCTAAAGGGAAAGACCTAGCACCAAATCCAATTTGCCATCTGATCTAACTTCTGGAGGCAGTCAAAATGATCCTTAGAATTCTTCCCTACCTTATTCCTGTGCTGAGATACAGGCTGCTCCAACCTGCTGTAAAATGCTTGATTTCGAGAGTGAGCGAAACTAATGAAAACATTGTTGGGGTAAAACCTAAAGGGAAAGACCTAGCACCAAATCCAATTTGCCATCTGATCTAACTTCTGGAGGCAGTCAAAATGAGTATTTGAATTCTTCCCTACCTTATTCCTGTGCTGAGATACAGGCTGCTCCAACCTGCTGTAAAATGCTTGATTTCGAGAGTGAGCGAAACTAATGAAAACATTGTTGGGGTAAAACCTAAAGGGAAAGACCTAGCACCAAATCCCATTTGCCATCTGATCTAACTTCTGGAGGCAGTCAAAATGATCCTTAGAATTCTTCCCTACCTTATTCCTGTGCTGAGATACAGGCTGCTCCAACCTGCTGTAAAATGCTTGATTTCAAGAGTGAGCGATACTAATGAAAACATTGTTGGGGTAAAACCTAAAGGGAAATACCTAGCACCAAATTCCATTGGCCATCTGATCTAACTTCTGGAGGCAGTCAAAATGATCCTTAGAATTCTTCCCTACCTTATTCCTGTGCTGAGATACAGGCTGCTCCAACCTGCTGTAAAATGCTTGATTTCGAGAGTGAGCGAAACTAATGAAAACATTGTTGGGGTAAAACCTAAAGGGAAAGACCTAGCACCAAATCCAATTTGCCATCTGATCTAACTTCTGGAGGCAGTCAAAATGATCCTTAGAATTCTTCCCTACCTTATTCCTGTGCTGAGATACAGGCTGCTCCAACCTGCTGTAAAATGCTTGATTTCGAGAGTGAGCGAAACTAATGAAAACATTGTTGGGGTAAAACCTAAAGGGAAAGACCTAGCACCAAATCCCATTGGCCATCTGATCTAACTTCTGGAGGCAGTCAAAATGATCCTTAGAATTCTTCCCTACCTTATTCCTGTGCTGAGATACAGGCTGCTCCAACCTGCTGTAAAATGCTTGATTTCGAGAGTGAGCGAAACTAATGAAAACATTGTTGGGGTAAAACCTAAAGGGAAAGACCTAGCACCAAATCCAATTTGCCATCTGATCTAACTTCTGGAGGCAGTCAAAATGATCCTTAGAATTCTTCCCTACCTTATTCCTGTGCTGAGATACAGGCTGCTCCAACCTGCTGTAAAATGCTTGATTTCGAGAGTGAGCGAAACTAATGAAAACATTGTTGGGGTAAAACCTAAAGGGAAAGACCTAGCACCAAATCCAATTTGCCATCTGATCTAACTTCTGGAGGCAGTCAAAATGATCCTTAGAATTCTTCCCTACCTTATTCCTGTGCTGAGATACAGGCTGCTCCAACCTGCTGTAAAATGCTTGATTTCGAGAGTGAGCGAAACTAATGAAAACATTGTTGGGGTAAAACCTAAAGGGAAAGACCTAGCACCAAATCCAATTTGCCATCTGATCTAACTTCTGGAGGCAGTCAAAATGAGTATTTGAATTCTTCCCTACCTTATTCCTGTGCTGAGATACAGGCTGCTCCAACCTGCTGTAAAATGCTTGATTTCGAGAGTGAGCGAAACTAATGAAAACATTGTTGGGGTAAAACCTAAAGGGAAAGACCTAGCACCAAATCCAATTTGCCATCTGATCTAACTTCTGGAGGCAGTCAAAATGATCCTTAGAATTCTTCCCTACCTTATTCCTGTGCTGAGATACAGGCTGCTCCAACCTGCTGTAAAATGCTTGATTTCGAGAGTGAGCGAAACTAATGAAAACATTGTTGGGGTAAAACCTAAAGGGAAAGACCTAGCACCAAATCCAATTTGCCATCTGATCTAACTTCTGGAGGCAGTCAAAATGAGTATTTGAATTCTTCCCTACCTTATTCCTGTGCTGAGATACAGGCTGCTCCAACCTGCTGTAAAATGCTTGATTTCGAGAGTGAGCGAAACTAATGAAAACATTGTTGGGGTAAAACCTAAAGGGAAAGACCTAGCACCAAATCCAATTTGCCATCTGATCTAACTTCTGGAGGCAGTCAAAATGATCCTTAGAATTCTTCCCTACCTTATTCCTGTGCTGAGATACAGGCTGCTCCAACCTGCTGTAAAATGCTTGATTTCGAGAGTGAGCGAAACTAATGAAAACATTGTTGGGGTAAAACCTAAAGGGAAAGACCTAGCACCAAATCCAATTTGCCATCTGATCTAACTTCTGGAGGCAGTCAAAATGATCCTTAGAATTCTTCCCTACCTTATTCCTGTGCTGAGATACAGGCTGCTCCAACCTGCTGTAAAATGCTTGATTTCGAGAGTGAGCGAAACTAATGAAAACATTGTTGGGGTAAAACCTAAAGGGAAAGACCTAGCACCAAATCCAATTTGCCATCTGATCTAACTTCTGGAGGCAGTCAAAATGAGTATTTGAATTCTTCCCTACCTTATTCCTGTGCTGAGATACAGGCTGCTCCAACCTGCTGTAAAATGCTTGATTTCGAGAGTGAGCGAAACTAATGAAAACATTGTTGGGGTAAAACCTAAAGGGAAAGACCTAGCACCAAATCCCATTTGCCATCTGATCTAACTTCTGGAGGCAGTCAAAATGATCCTTAGAATTCTTCCCTACCTTATTCCTGTGCTGAGATACAGGCTGCTCCAACCTGCTGTAAAATGCTTGATTTCAAGAGTGAGCGATACTAATGAAAACATTGTTGGGGTAAAACCTAAAGGGAAATACCTAGCACCAAATTCCATTGGCCATCTGATCTAACTTCTGGAGGCAGTCAAAATGATCCTTAGAATTCTTCCCTACCTTATTCCTGTGCTGAGATACAGGCTGCTCCAACCTGCTGTAAAATGCTTGATTTCGAGAGTGAGCGAAACTAATGAAAACATTGTTGGGGTAAAACCTAAAGGGAAAGACCTAGCACCAAATCCAATTTGCCATCTGATCTAACTTCTGGAGGCAGTCAAAATGATCCTTAGAATTCTTCCCTACCTTATTCCTGTGCTGAGATACAGGCTGCTCCAACCTGCTGTAAAATGCTTGATTTCGAGAGTGAGCGAAACTAATGAAAACATTGTTGGGGTAAAACCTAAAGGGAAAGACCTAGCACCAAATCCAATTGGCCATCTGATCTAACTTCTGGAGGCAGTCAAAATGATCCTTAGAATTCTTCCCTACCTTATTCCTGTGCTGAGATACAGGCTGCTCCAACCTGCTGTAAAATGCTTGATTTCGAGAGTGAGCGAAACTAATGAAAACATTGTTGGGGTAAAACCTAAAGGGGAAGACCTAGCACCAAATCCCATTGGCCATCTGATCTAACTTCTGGAGGCAGTCAAAATGAGTATTTGAATTCTTCCCTACCTTATTCCTGTGCTGAGATACAGGCTGCTCCAACCTGCTGTAAAATGCTTGATTTCGAGAGTGAGCGAAACTAATGAAAACATTGTTGGGGTAAAACCTAAAGGGAAAGACCTAGCACCAAATCCAATTTGCCATCTGATCTAACTTCTGGAGGCAGTCAAAATGATCCTTAGAATTCTTCCCTACCTTATTCCTGTGCTGAGATACAGGCTGCTCCAACCTGCTGTAAAATGCTTGATTTCGAGAGTGAGCGAAACTAATGAAAACATTGTTGGGGTAAAACCTAAAGGGAAAGACCTAGCACCAAATCCAATTTGCCATCTGATCTAACTTCTGGAGGCAGTCAAAATGATCCTTAGAATTCTTCCCTACCTTATTCCTGTGCTGAGATACAGGCTGCTCCAACCTGCTGTAAAATGCTTGATTTCGAGAGTGAGCGAAACTAATGAAAACATTGTTGGGGTAAAACCTAAAGGGAAAGACCTAGCACCAAATCCCATTGGCCATCTGATCTAACTTCTGGAGGCAGTCAAAATGATCCTTAGAATTCTTCCCTACCTTATTCCTGTGCTGAGATACAGGCTGCTCCAACCTGCTGTAAAATGCTTGATTTCGAGAGTGAGCGAAACTAATGAAAACATTGTTGGGGTAAAACCTAAAGGGAAAGACCTAGCACCAAATCCAATTTGCCATCTGATCTAACTTCTGGAGGCAGTCAAAATGATCCTTAGAATTCTTCCCTACCTTATTCCTGTGCTGAGATACAGGCTGCTCCAACCTGCTGTAAAATGCTTGATTTCGAGAGTGAGCGAAACTAATGAAAACATTGTTGGGGTAAAACCTAAAGGGAAAGACCTAGCACCAAATCCCATTTGCCATCTGATCTAACTTCTGGAGGCAGTCAAAATGATCCTTAGAATTCTTCCCTACCTTATTCCTGTGCTGAGATACAGGCTGCTCCAACCTGCTGTAAAATGCTTGATTTCGAGAGTGAGCGAAACTAATGAAAACATTGTTGGGGTAAAACCTAAAGGGAAAGACCTAGCACCAAATCCAATTTGCCATCTGACCTAACTTCTGGAGGCAGTCAAAATGAGTATTTGAATTCTTCCCTACCTTATTCCTGTGCTGAGATACAGGCTGCTCCAACCTGCTGTAAAATGCTTGATTTCGAGAGCGAGCGAAACTAATGAAAACATTGTTGGGGTAAAACCTAAAGGGAAAGACCTAGCACCAAATCCAATTTGCCATCTGATCTAACTTCTGGAGGCAGTCAAAATGAGTATTTGAATTCTTCCCTACCTTATTCCTGTGCTGAGATACAGGCTGCTCCAACCTGCTGTAAAATGCTTGATTTCGAGAGTGAGCGAAACTAATGAAAACATTGTTGGGGTAAAACCTAAAGGGAAAGACCTAGCACCAAATCCAATTTGCCATCTGATCTAACTTCTGGAGGCAGTCAAAATGATCCTTAGAATTCTTCCCTACCTTATTCCTGTGCTGAGATACAGGCTGCTCCAACCTGCTGTAAAATGCTTGATTTCGAGAGTGAGCGAAACTAATGAAAACATTGTTGGGGTAAAACCTAAAGGGAAAGACCTAGCACCAAATTCCATTGGCCATCTGATCTAACTTCTGGAGGCAGTCAAAATGATCCTTAGAATTCTTCCCTACCTTATTCCTGTGCTGAGATACAGGCTGCTCCAACCTGCTGTAAAATGCTTGATTTCGAGAGTGAGCGAAACTAATGAAAACATTGTTGGGGTAAAACCTAAAGGGAAAGACCTAGCACCAAATCCAATTTGCCATCTGATCTAACTTCTGGAGGCAGTCAAAATGAGTATTTGAATTCTTCCCTACCTTATTCCTGTGCTGAGATACAGGCTGCTCCAACCTGCTGTAAAATGCTTGATTTCGAGAGTGAGCGAAACTAATGAAAACATTGTTGGGGTAAAACCTAAAGGGAAAGACCTAGCACCAAATCCAATTTGCCATCTGATCTAACTTCTGGAGGCAGTCAAAATGATCCTTAGAATTCTTCCCTACCTTATTCCTGTGCTGAGATACAGGCTGCTCCAACCTGCTGTAAAATGCTTGATTTCGAGAGTGAGCGAAACTAATGAAAACATTGTTGGGGTAAAACCTAAAGGGAAAGACCTAGCACCAAATCCAATTTGCCATCTGATCTAACTTCTGGAGGCAGTCAAAATGATCCTTAGAATTCTTCCCTACCTTATTCCTGTGCTGAGATACAGGCTGCTCCAACCTGCTGTAAAATGCTTGATTTCGAGAGTGAGCGAAACTAATGAAAACATTGTTGGGGTAAAACCTAAAGGGAAAGACCTAGCACCAAATCCAATTTGCCATCTGATCTAACTTCTGGAGGCAGTCAAAATGAGTATTTGAATTCTTCCCTACCTTATTCCTGTGCTGAGATACAGGCTGCTCCAACCTGCTGTAAAATGCTTGATTTCGAGAGTGAGCGAAACTAATGAAAACATTGTTGGGGTAAAACCTAAAGGGAAAGACCTAGCACCAAATCCCATTTGCCATCTGATCTAACTTCTGGAGGCAGTCAAAATGATCCTTAGAATTCTTCCCTACCTTATTCCTGTGCTGAGATACAGGCTGCTCCAACCTGCTGTAAAATGCTTGATTTCGAGAGTGAGCGAAACTAATGAAAACATTGTTGGGGTAAAACCTAAAGGGAAAGACCTAGCACCAAATCCAATTTGCCATCTGATCTAACTTCTGGAGGCAGTCAAAATGATCCTTAGAATTCTTCCCTACCTTATTCCTGTGCTGAGATACAGGCTGCTCCAACCTGCTGTAAAATGCTTGATTTCGAGAGTGAGCGAAACTAATGAAAACATTGTTGGGGTAAAACCTAAAGGGAAAGACCTAGCACCAAATCCAATTTGCCATCTGATCTAACTTCTGGAGGCAGTCAAAATGATCCTTAGAATTCTTCCCTACCTTATTCCTGTGCTGAGATACAGGCTGCTCCAACCTGCTGTAAAATGCTTGATTTCGAGAGTGAGCGAAACTAATGAAAACATTGTTGGGGTAAAACCTAAAGGGAAAGACCTAGCACCAAATCCAATTTGCCATCTGATCTAACTTCTGGAGGCAGTCAAAATGAGTATTTGAATTCTTCCCTACCTTATTCCTGTGCTGAGATACAGGCTGCTCCAACCTGCTGTAAAATGCTTGATTTCGAGAGTGAGCGAAACTAATGAAAACATTGTTGGGGTAAAACCTAAAGGGAAAGACCTAGCACCAAATCCAATTTGCCATCTGATCTAACTTCTGGAGGCAGTCAAAATGATCCTTAGAATTCTTCCCTACCTTATTCCTGTGCTGAGATACAGGCTGCTCCAACCTGCTGTAAAATGCTTGATTTCGAGAGTGAGCGAAACTAATGAAAACATTGTTGGGGTAAAACCTAAAGGGAAAGACCTAGCACCAAATCCAATTTGCCATCTGATCTAACTTCTGGAGGCAGTCAAAATGATCCTTAGAATTCTTCCCTACCTTATTCCTGTGCTGAGATACAGGCTGCTCCAACCTGCTGTAAAATGCTTGATTTCGAGAGTGAGCGAAACTAATGAAAACATTGTTGGGGTAAAACCTAAAGGGAAAGACCTAGCACCAAATCCAATTTGCCATCTGATCTAACTTCTGGAGGCAGTCAAAATGAGTATTTGAATTCTTCCCTACCTTATTCCTGTGCTGAGATACAGGCTGCTCCAACCTGCTGTAAAATGCTTGATTTCGAGAGTGAGCGAAACTAATGAAAACATTGTTGGGGTAAAACCTAAAGGGAAAGACCTAGCACCAAATCCCATTTGCCATCTGATCTAACTTCTGGAGGCAGTCAAAATGATCCTTAGAATTCTTCCCTACCTTATTCCTGTGCTGAGATACAGGCTGCTCCAACCTGCTGTAAAATGCTTGATTTCAAGAGTGAGCGATACTAATGAAAACATTGTTGGGGTAAAACCTAAAGGGAAATACCTAGCACCAAATTCCATTGGCCATCTGATCTAACTTCTGGAGGCAGTCAAAATGATCCTTAGAATTCTTCCCTACCTTATTCCTGTGCTGAGATACAGGCTGCTCCAACCTGCTGTAAAATGCTTGATTTCGAGAGTGAGTGAAACTAATGAAAACATTGTTGGGGTAAAACCTAAAGGGAAAGACCTAGCACCAAATCCAATTTGCCATCTGATCTAACTTCTGGAGGCAGTCAAAATGATCCTTAGAATTCTTCCCTACCTTATTCCTGTGCTGAGATACAGGCTGCTCCAACCTGCTGTAAAATGCTTGATTTCGAGAGTGAGCGAAACTAATGAAAACATTGTTGGGGTAAAACCTAAAGGGAAAGACCTAGCACCAAATCCAATTGGCCATCTGATCTAACTTCTGGAGGCAGTCAAAATGATCCTTAGAATTCTTCCCTACCTTATTCCTGTGCTGAGATACAGGCTGCTCCAACCTGCTGTAAAATGCTTGATTTCGAGAGTGAGCGAAACTAATGAAAACATTGTTGGGGTAAAACCTAAAGGGGAAGACCTAGCACCAAATCCCATTGGCCATCTGATCTAACTTCTGGAGGCAGTCAAAATGAGTATTTGAATTCTTCCCTACCTTATTCCTGTGCTGAGATACAGGCTGCTCCAACCTGCTGTAAAATGCTTGATTTCGAGAGTGAGCGAAACTAATGAAAACATTGTTGGGGTAAAACCTAAAGGGAAAGACCTAGCACCAAATCCAATTTGCCATCTGATCTAACTTCTGGAGGCAGTCAAAATGATCCTTAGAATTCTTCCCTACCTTATTCCTGTGCTGAGATACAGGCTGCTCCAACCTGCTGTAAAATGCTTGATTTCGAGAGTGAGCGAAACTAATGAAAACATTGTTGGGGTAAAACCTAAAGGGAAAGACCTAGCACCAAATCCAATTTGCCATCTGATCTAACTTCTGGAGGCAGTCAAAATGATCCTTAGAATTCTTCCCTACCTTATTCCTGTGCTGAGATACAGGCTGCTCCAACCTGCTGTAAAATGCTTGATTTCGAGAGTGAGCGAAACTAATGAAAACATTGTTGGGGTAAAACCTAAAGGGAAAGACCTAGCACCAAATCCCATTTGCCATCTGATCTAACTTCTGGAGGCAGTCAAAATGATCCTTAGAATTCTTCCCTACCTTATTCCTGTGCTGAGATACAGGCTGCTCCAACCTGCTGTAAAATGCTTGATTTCGAGAGTGAGCGAAACTAATGAAAACATTGTTGGGGTAAAACCTAAAGGGAAAGACCTAGCACCAAATCCAATTGGCCATCTGATCTAACTTCTGGAGGCAGTCAAAATGAGTATTTGAATTCTTCCCTACCTTATTCCTGTGCTGAGATACAGGCTGCTCCAACCTGCTGTAAAATGCTTGATTTCGAGAGTGAGCGAAACTAATGAAAACATTGTTGGGGTAAAACCTAAAGGGAAAGACCTAGCACCAAATCCAATTTGCCATCTGATCTAACTTCTGGAGGCAGTCAAAATGATCCTTAGAATTCTTCCCTACCTTATTCCTGTGCTGAGATACAGGCTGCTCCAACCTGCTGTAAAATGCTTGATTTCGAGAGTGAGCGAAACTAATGAAAACATTGTTGGGGTAAAACCTAAAGGGAAAGACCTAGCACCAAATCCAATTTGCCATCTGATCTAACTTCTGGAGGCAGTCAAAATGATCCTTAGAATTCTTCCCTACCTTATTCCTGTGCTGAGATACAGGCTGCTCCAACCTGCTGTAAAATGCTTGATTTCGAGAGTGAGCGAAACTAATGAAAACATTGTTGGGGTAAAACCTAAAGGGAAAGACCTAGCACCAAATCCAATTTGCCATCTGATCTAACTTCTGGAGGCAGTCAAAATGATCCTTAGAATTCTTCCCTACCTTATTCCTGTGCTGAGATACAGGCTGCTCCAACCTGCTGTAAAATGCTTGATTTCGAGAGTGAGCGAAACTAATGAAAACATTGTTGGGGTAAAACCTAAAGGGAAAGACCTAGCACCAAATCCCATTGGCCATCTGATCTAACTTCTGGAGGCAGTCAAAATGATCCTTAGAATTCTTCCCTACCTTATTCCTGTGCTGAGATACAGGCTGCTCCAACCTGCTGTAAAATGCTTGATTTCGAGAGTGAGCGAAACTAATGAAAACATTGTTGGGGTAAAACCTAAAGGGAAAGACCTAGCACCAAATCCAATTTGCCATCTGATCTAACTTCTGGAGGCAGTCAAAATGATCCTTAGAATTCTTCCCTACCTTATTCCTGTGCTGAGATACAGGCTGCTCCAACCTGCTGTAAAATGCTTGATTTCGAGAGTGAGCGAAACTAATGAAAACATTGTTGGGGTAAAACCTAAAGGGAAAGACCTAGCACCAAATCCAATTTGCCATCTGATCTAACTTCTGGAGGCAGTCAAAATGAGTATTTGAATTCTTCCCTACCTTATTCCTGTGCTGAGATACAGGCTGCTCCAACCTGCTGTAAAATGCTTGATTTCGAGAGTGAGCGAAACTAATGAAAACATTGTTGGGGTAAAACCTAAAGGGAAAGACCTAGCACCAAATCCAATTTGCCATCTGATCTAACTTCTGGAGGCAGTCAAAATGATCCTTAGAATTCTTCCCTACCTTATTCCTGTGCTGAGATACAGGCTGCTCCAACCTGCTGTAAAATGCTTGATTTCGAGAGTGAGCGAAACTAATGAAAACATTGTTGGGGTAAAACCTAAAGGGAAAGACCTAGCACCAAATCCAATTTGCCATCTGATCTAACTTCTGGAGGCAGTCAAAATGATCCTTAGAATTCTTCCCTACCTTATTCCTGTGCTGAGATACAGGCTGCTCCAACCTGCTGTAAAATCCTTGATTTCGAGAGTGAGCGAAACTAATGAAAACATTGTTGGGGTAAAACCTAAAGGGAAAGACCTAGCACCAAATTCCATTGGCCATCTGATCTAACTTCTGGAGGCAGTCAAAATGATCCTTAGAATTCTTCCCTACCTTATTCCTGTGCTGAGATACAGGCTGCTCCAACCTGCTGTAAAATGCTTGATTTCGAGAGTGAGCGAAAGTAATGAAAACATTGTTGGGGTAAAACCTAAAGGGAAAGACCTAGCACCAAATCCAATTTGCCATCTGATCTAACTTCTGGAGGCAGTCAAAATGAGTATTTGAATTCTTCCCTACCTTATTCCTGTGCTGAGATACAGGCTGCTCCAACCTGCTGTAAAATGCTTGATTTCGAGAGTGAGCGAAACTAATGAAAACATTGTTGGGGTAAAACCTAAAGGGAAAGACCTAGCACCAAATCCAATTTGCCATCTGATCTAACTTCTGGAGGCAGTCAAAATGATCCTTAGAATTCTTCCCTACCTTATTCCTGTGCTGAGATACAGGCTGCTCCAACCTGCTGTAAAATGCTTGATTTCGAGAGTGAGCGAAACTAATGAAAACATTGTTGGGGTAAAACCTAAAGGGAAAGACCTAGCACCAAATCCAATTTGCCATCTGATCTAACTTCTGGAGGCAGTCAAAATGAGTATTTGAATTCTTCCCTACCTTATTCCTGTGCTGAGATACAGGCTGCTCCAACCTGCTGTAAAATGCTTGATTTCGAGAGTGAGCGAAACTAATGAAAACATTGTTGGGGTAAAACCTAAAGGGAAAGACCTAGCACCAAATCCAATTTGCCATCTGATCTAACTTCTGGAGGCAGTCAAAATGAGTATTTGAATTCTTCCCTACCTTATTCCTGTGCTGAGATACAGGCTGCTCCAACCTGCTGTAAAATGCTTGATTTCGAGAGTGAGCGAAACTAATGAAAACATTGTTGGGGTAAAACCTAAAGGGAAAGACCTAGCACCAAATCCAATTTGCCATCTGATCTAACTTCTGGAGGCAGTCAAAATGATCCTTAGAATTCTTCCCTACCTTATTCCTGTGCTGAGATACAGGCTGCTCCAACCTGCTGTAAAATGCTTGATTTCGAGAGTGAGCGAAACTAATGAAAACATTGTTGGGGTAAAACCTAAAGGGAAAGACCTAGCACCAAATCCCATTGGCCATCTGATCTAACTTCTGGAGGCAGTCAAAATGATCCTTAGAATTCTTCCCTACCTTATTCCTGTGCTGAGATACAGGCTGCTCCAACCTGCTGTAAAATGCTTGATTTCGAGAGTGAGCGAAACTAATGAAAACATTGTTGGGGTAAAACCTAAAGGGAAAGACCTAGCACCAAATCCAATTTGCCATCTGATCTAACTTCTGGAGGCAGTCAAAATGATCCTTAGAATTCTTCCCTACCTTATTCCTGTGCTGAGATACAGGCTGCTCCAACCTGCTGTAAAATGCTTGATTTCGAGAGTGAGCGAAACTAATGAAAACATTGTTGGGGTAAAACCTAAAGGGAAAGACCTAGCACCAAATCCAATTTGCCATCTGATCTAACTTCTGGAGGCAGTCAAAATGATCCTTAGAATTCTTCCCTACCTTATTCCTGTGCTGAGATACAGGCTGCTCCAACCTGCTGTAAAATGCTTGATTTCGAGAGTGAGCGAAACTAATGAAAACATTGTTGGGGTAAAACCTAAAGGGAAAGACCTAGCACCAAATCCAATTTGCCATCTGATCTAACTTCTGGAGGCAGTCAAAATGATCCTTAGAATTCTTCCCTACCTTATTCCTGTGCTGAGATACAGGCTGCTCCAACCTGCTGTAAAATCCTTGATTTCGAGAGTGAGCGAAACTAATGAAAACATTGTTGGGGTAAAACCTAAAGGGAAAGACCTAGCACCAAATCCAATTTGCCATCTGATCTAACTTCTGGAGGCAGTCAAAATGATCCTTAGAATTCTTCCCTACCTTATTCCTGTGCTGAGATACAGGCTGCTCCAACCTGCTGTAAAATGCTTGATTTCGAGAGTGAGCGAAACTAATGAAAACATTGTTGGGGTAAAACCTAAAGGGAAAGACCTAGCACCAAATTCCATTGGCCATCTGATCTAACTTCTGGAGGCAGTCAAAATGATCCTTAGAATTCTTCCCTACCTTATTCCTGTGCTGAGATACAGGCTGCTCCAACCTGCTGTAAAATGCTTGATTTCGAGAGTGAGCGAAAGTAATGAAAACATTGTTGGGGTAAAACCTAAAGGGAAAGACCTAGCACCAAATCCAATTTGCCATCTGATCTAACTTCTGGAGGCAGTCAAAATGATCCTTAGAATTCTTCCCTACCTTATTCCTGTGCTGAGATACAGGCTGCTCCAACCTGCTGTAAAATGCTTGATTTCGAGAGTGAGCGAAACTAATGAAAACATTGTTGGGGTAAAACCTAAAGGGAAAGACCTAGCACCAAATCCAATTTGCCATCTGATCTAACTTCTGGAGGCAGTCAAAATGATCCTTAGAATTCTTCCCTACCTTATTCCTGTGCTGAGATACAGGCTGCTCCAACCTGCTGTAAAATGCTTGATTTCGAGAGTGAGCGAAACTAATGAAAACATTGTTGGGGTAAAACCTAAAGGGAAAGACCTAGCACCAAATCCAATTTGCCATCTGATCTAACTTCTGGAGGCAGTCAAAATGAGTATTTGAATTCTTCCCTACCTTATTCCTGTGCTGAGATACAGGCTGCTCCAACCTGCTGTAAAATGCTTGATTTCGAGAGTGAGCAAAACTAATGAAAACATTGTTGGGGTAAAACCTAAAGGGAAAGACCTAGCACCAAATCCAATTTGCCATCTGATCTAACTTCTGGAGGCAGTCAAAATGAGTATTTGAATTCTTCCCTACCTTATTCCTGTGCTGAGATACAGGCTGCTCCAACCTGCTGTAAAATGCTTGATTTCGAGAGTGAGCGAAACTAATGAAAAATTGTTGGGGTAAAACCTAAAGGGAAAGACCTAGCACCAAATCCAATTTGCCATCTGATCTAACTTCTGGAGGCAGTCAAAATGATCCTTAGAATTCTTCCCTACCTTATTCCTGTGCTGAGATACAGGCTGCTCCAACCTGCTGTAAAATGCTTGATTTCGAGAGTGAGCGAAACTAATGAAAACATTGTTGGGGTAAAACCTAAAGGGAAAGACCTAGCACCAAATCCAATTTGCCATCTGATCTAACTTCTGGAGGCAGTCAAAATGATCCTTAGAATTCTTCCCTACCTTATTCCTGTGCTGAGATACAGGCTGCTCCAACCTGCTGTAAAATGCTTGATTTCGAGAGTGAGCGAAACTAATGAAAACATTGTTGGGGTAAAACCTAAAGGGAAAGACCTAGCACCAAATCCAATTTGCCATCTGATCTAACTTCTGGAGGCAGTCAAAATGATCCTTAGAATTCTTCCCTACCTTATTCCTGTGCTGAGATACAGGCTGCTCCAACCTGCTGTAAAATGCTTGATTTCGAGAGTGAGCGAAACTAATGAAAACATTGTTGGGGTAAAACCTAAAGGGAAAGACCTAGCACCAAATTCCATTGGCCATCTGATCTAACTTCTGGAGGCAGTCAAAATGATCCTTAGAATTCTTCCCTACCTTATTCCTGTGCTGAGATACAGGCTGCTCCAACCTGCTGTAAAATGCTTGATTTCGAGAGTGAGCGAAAGTAATGAAAACATTGTTGGGGTAAAACCTAAAGGGAAAGACCTAGCACCAAATCCAATTTGCCATCTGATCTAACTTCTGGAGGCAGTCAAAATGATCCTTAGAATTCTTCCCTACCTTATTCCTGTGCTGAGATACAGGCTGCTCCAACCTGCTGTAAAATGCTTGATTTCGAGAGTGAGCGAAACTAATGAAAACATTGTTGGGGTAAAACCTAAAGGGAAAGACCTAGCACCAAATCCAATTTGCCATCTGATCTAACTTCTGGAGGCAGTCAAAATGATCCTTAGAATTCTTCCCTACCTTATTCCTGTGCTGAGATACAGGCTGCTCCAACCTGCTGTAAAATGCTTGATTTCGAGAGTGAGCGAAACTAATGAAAACATTGTTGGGGTAAAACCTAAAGGGAAAGACCTAGCACCAAATCCAATTTGCCATCTGATCTAACTTCTGGAGGCAGTCAAAATGAGTATTTGAATTCTTCCCTACCTTATTCCTGTGCTGAGATACAGGCTGCTCCAACCTGCTGTAAAATGCTTGATTTCGAGAGTGAGCAAAACTAATGAAAACATTGTTGGGGTAAAACCTAAAGGGAAAGACCTAGCACCAAATCCAATTTGCCATCTGATCTAACTTCTGGAGGCAGTCAAAATGAGTATTTGAATTCTTCCCTACCTTATTCCTGTGCTGAGATACAGGCTGCTCCAACCTGCTGTAAAATGCTTGATTTCGAGAGTGAGCGAAACTAATGAAAAATTGTTGGGGTAAAACCTAAAGGGAAAGACCTAGCACCAAATCCAATTTGCCATCTGATCTAACTTCTGGAGGCAGTCAAAATGATCCTTAGAATTCTTCCCTACCTTATTCCTGTGCTGAGATACAGGCTGCTCCAACCTGCTGTAAAATGCTTGATTTCGAGAGTGAGCGAAACTAATGAAAACATTGTTGGGGTAAAACCTAAAGGGAAAGACCTAGCACCAAATCCAATTTGCCATCTGATCTAACTTCTGGAGGCAGTCAAAATGATCCTTAGAATTCTTCCCTACCTTATTCCTGTGCTGAGATACAGGCTGCTCCAACCTGCTGTAAAATGCTTGATTTCGAGAGTGAGCGAAACTAATGAAAACATTGTTGGGGTAAAACCTAAAGGGAAAGACCTAGCACCAAATCCAATTTGCCATCTGATCTAACTTCTGGAGGCAGTCAAAATGATCCTTAGAATTCTTCCCTACCTTATTCCTGTGCTGAGATACAGGCTGCTCCAACCTGCTGTAAAATGCTTGATTTCGAGAGTGAGCGAAACTAATGAAAACATTGTTGGGGTAAAACCTAAAGGGAAAGACCTAGCACCAAATCCAATTTGCCATCTGATCTAACTTCTGGAGGCAGTCAAAATGATCCTTAGAATTCTTCCCTACCTTATTCCTGTGCTGAGATACAGGCTGCTCCAACCTGCTGTAAAATGCTTGATTTCGAGAGTGAGCGAAACTAATGAAAACATTGTTGGGGTAAAACCTAAAGGGAAAGACCTAGCACCAAATCCAATTTGCCATCTGATCTAACTTCTGGAGGCAGTCAAAATGATCCTTAGAATTCTTCCCTACCTTATTCCTGTGCTGAGATACAGGCTGCTCCAACCTGCTGTAAAATGCTTGATTTCGAGAGTGAGCGAAACTAATGAAAACATTGTTGGGGTAAAACCTAAAGGGAAAGACCTAGCACCAAATCCAATTTGCCATCTGATCTAACTTCTGGAGGCAGTCAAAATGATCCTTAGAATTCTTCCCTACCTTATTCCTGTGCTGAGATACAGGCTGCTCCAACCTGCTGTAAAATGCTTGATTTCGAGAGTGAGCGAAACTAATGAAAACATTGTTGGGGTAAAACCTAAAGGGAAAGACCTAGCACCAAATCCAATTTGCCATCTGATCTAACTTCTGGAGGCAGTCAAAATGATCCTTAGAATTCTTCCCTACCTTATTCCTGTGCTGAGATACAGGCTGCTCCAACCTGCTGTAAAATGCTTGATTTCGAGAGTGAGCGAAACTAATGAAAACATTGTTGGGGTAAAACCTAAAGGGAAAGACCTAGCACCAAATCCAATTTGCCATCTGATCTAACTTCTGGAGGCAGTCAAAATGATCCTTAGAATTCTTCCCTACCTTATTCCTGTGCTGAGATACAGGCTGCTCCAACCTGCTGTAAAATGCTTGATTTCGAGAGTGAGCGAAACTAATGAAAACATTGTTGGGGTAAAACCTAAAGGGAAAGACCTAGCACCAAATCCAATTTGCCATCTGATCTAACTTCTGGAGGCAGTCAAAATGATCCTTAGAATTCTTCCCTACCTTATTCCTGTGCTGAGATACAGGCTGCTCCAACCTGCTGTAAAATGCTTGATTTCGAGAGTGAGCGAAACTAATGAAAACATTGTTGGGGTAAAACCTAAAGGGAAAGACCTAGCACCAAATCCAATTTGCCATCTGATCTAACTTCTGGAGGCAGTCAAAATGATCCTTAGAATTCTTCCCTACCTTATTCCTGTGCTGAGATACAGGCTGCTCCAACCTGCTGTAAAATGCTTGATTTCGAGAGTGAGCGAAACTAATGAAAACATTGTTGGGGTAAAACCTAAAGGGAAAGACCTAGCACCAAATCCAATTTGCCATCTGATCTAACTTCTGGAGGCAGTCAAAATGAGCCTTAGAATTCTTCCCTACCTTATTCCTGTGCTGAGATACAGGCTGCTCCAACCTGCTGTAAAATGCTTGATTTCGAGAGTGAGCGAAACTAATGAAAACATCGTTGGGGTAAAACCTAAAGGGAAAGACCTAGCACCAAATCCAATTTGCCATCTGATCTAACTTCTGGAGGCAGTCAAAATGATCCTTAGAATTCTTCCCTACCTTATTCCTGTGCTGAGATACAGGCTGCTCCAACCTGCTGTAAAATGCTTGATTTCGAGAGTGAGCGAAACTAATGAAAACATTGTTGGGGTAAAACCTAAAGGGAAAGACCTAGCACCAAATCCAATTTGCCATCTGATCTAACTTCTGGAGGCAGTCAAAATGATCCTTAGAATTCTTCCCTACCTTATTCCTGTGCTGAGATACAGGCTGCTCCAACCTGCTGTAAAATGCTTGATTTCGAGAGTGAGCGAAAGTAATGAAAACATTGTTGGGGTAAAACCTAAAGGGAAAGACCTAGCACCAAATTCCATTGGCCATCTGATCTAACTTCTGGAGGCAGTCAAAATGATCCTTAGAATTCTTCCCTACCTTATTCCTGTGCTGAGATACAGGCTGCTCCAACCTGCTGTAAAATGCTTGATTTCGAGAGTGAGCGAAACTAATGAAAACATTGTTGGGGTAAAACCTAAAGGGAAAGACCTAGCACCAAATCCAATTTGCCATCTGATCTAACTTCTGGAGGCAGTCAAAATGATCCTTAGAATTCTTCCCTACCTTATTCCTGTGCTGAGATACAGGCTGCTCCAACCTGCTGTAAAATGCTTGATTTCGAGAGTGAGCGAAACTAATGAAAACATTGTTGGGGTAAAACCTAAAGGGAAAGACCTAGCACCAAATCCAATTTGCCATCTGATCTAACTTCTGGAGGCAGTCAAAATGATCCTTAGAATTCTTCCCTACCTTATTCCTGTGCTGAGATACAGGCTGCTCCAACCTGCTGTAAAATGCTTGATTTCGAGAGTGAGCGAAACTAATGAAAACATTGTTGGGGTAAAACCTAAAGGGAAAGACCTAGCACCAAATCCAATTTGCCATCTGATCTAACTTCTGGAGGCAGTCAAAATGATCCTTAGAATTCTTCCCTACCTTATTCCTGTGCTGAGATACAGGCTGCTCCAACCTGCTGTAAAATGCTTGATTTCGAGAGTGAGCGAAACTAATGAAAACATTGTTGGGGTAAAACCTAAAGGGAAAGACCTAGCACCAAATTCCATTGGCCATCTGATCTAACTTCTGGAGGCAGTCAAAATGATCCTTAGAATTCTTCCCTACCTTATTCCTGTGCTGAGATACAGGCTGCTCCAACCTGCTGTAAAATGCTTGATTTCGAGAGTGAGCGAAACTAATGAAAACATTGTTGGGGTAAAACCTAAAGGGAAAGACCTAGCACCAAATCCAATTTGCCATCTGATCTAACTTCTGGAGGCAGTCAAAATGATCCTTAGAATTCTTCCCTACCTTATTCCTGTGCTGAGATACAGGCTGCTCCAACCTGCTGTAAAATGCTTGATTTCGAGAGTGAGCGAAACTAATGAAAACATTGTTGGGGTAAAACCTAAAGGGAAAGACCTAGCACCAAATCCAATTTGCCATCTGATCTAACTTCTGGAGGCAGTCAAAATGATCCTTAGAATTCTTCCCTACCTTATTCCTGTGCTGAGATACAGGCTGCTCCAACCTGCTGTAAAATGCTTGATTTCGAGAGTGAGCGAAACTAATGAAAACATTGTTGGGGTAAAACCTAAAGGGAAAGACCTAGCACCAAATCCAATTTGCCATCTGATCTAACTTCTGGAGGCAGTCAAAATGATCCTTAGAATTCTTCCCTACCTTATTCCTGTGCTGAGATACAGGCTGCTCCAACCTGCTGTAAAATGCTTGATTTCGAGAGTGAGCGAAACGAATGAAAACATTGTTGGGGTAAAAACCTAAAGGGAAAGACCTAGCACCAAATCCAATTTGCCATCTGATCTAACTTCTGGAGGCAGTCAAAATGATCCTTAGAATTCTTCCCTACCTTATTCCTGTGCTGAGATACAGGCTGCTCCAACCTGCTGTAAAATGCTTGATTTCGAGAGTGAGCGAAACTAATGAAAACATTGTTGGGGTAAAACCTAAAGGGAAAGACCTAGCACCAAATCCAATTTGCCATCTGATCTAACTTCTGGAGGCAGTCAAAATGAGCCTTAGAATTCTTCCCTACCTTATTCCTGTGCTGAGATACAGGCTGCTCCAACCTGCTGTAAAATGCTTGATTTCGAGAGTGAGCGAAACTAATGAAAACATTGTTGGGGTAAAACCTAAAGGGAAAGACCTAGCACCAAATCCAATTTGCCATCTGATCTAACTTCTGGAGGCAGTCAAAATGATCCTTAGAATTCTTCCCTACCTTATTCCTGTGCTGAGATACAGGCTGCTCCAACCTGCTGTAAAATGCTTGATTTCGAGAGTGAGCGAAACTAATGAAAACATTGTTGGGGTAAAACCTAAAGGGAAAGACCTAGCACCAAATCCAATTTGCCATCTGATCTAACTTCTGGAGGCAGTCAAAATGATCCTTAGAATTCTTCCCTACCTTATTCCTGTGCTGAGATACAGGCTGCTCCAACCTGCTGTAAAATGCTTGATTTCGAGAGTGAGCGAAACTAATGAAAACATCGTTGGGGTAAAACCTAAAGGGAAAGACCTAGCACCAAATCCAATTTGCCATCTGATCTAACTTCTGGAGGCAGTCAAAATGATCCTTAGAATTCTTCCCTACCTTATTCCTGTGCTGAGATACAGGCTGCTCCAACCTGCTGTAAAATGCTTGATTTCGAGAGTGAGCGAAACTAATGAAAACATTGTTGGGGTAAAACCTAAAGGGAAAGACCTAGCACCAAATCCAATTTGCCATCTGATCTAACTTCTGGAGGCAGTCAAAATGATCCTTAGAATTCTTCCCTACCTTATTCCTGTGCTGAGATACAGGCTGCTCCAACCTGCTGTAAAATGCTTGATTTCGAGAGTGAGCGAAACTAATGAAAACATTGTTGGGGTAAAACCTAAAGGGAAAGACCTAGCACCAAATCCAATTTGCCATCTGATCTAACTTCTGGAGGCAGTCAAAATGATCCTTAGAATTCTTCCCTACCTTATTCCTGTGCTGAGATACAGGCTGCTCCAACCTGCTGTAAAATGCTTGATTTCGAGAGTGAGCGAAACTAATGAAAACATTGTTGGGGTAAAACCTAAAGGGAAAGACCTAGCACCAAATCCAATTTGCCATCTGATCTAACTTCTGGAGGCAGTCAAAATGATCCTTAGAATTCTTCCCTACCTTATTCCTGTGCTGAGATACAGGCTGCTCCAACCTGCTGTAAAATGCTTGATTTCGAGAGTGAGCGAAACTAATGAAAACATTGTTGGGGTAAAACCTAAAGGGAAAGACCTAGCACCAAATCCAATTTGCCATCTGATCTAACTTCTGGAGGCAGTCAAAATGATCCTTAGAATTCTTCCCTACCTTATTCCTGTGCTGAGATACAGGCTGCTCCAACCTGCTGTAAAATGCTTGATTTCGAGAGTGAGCGAAACTAATGAAAACATTGTTGGGGTAAAACCTAAAGGGAAAGACCTAGCACCAAATCCAATTTGCCATCTGATCTAACTTCTGGAGGCAGTCAAAATGATCCTTAGAATTCTTCCCTACCTTATTCCTGTGCTGAGATACAGGCTGCTCCAACCTGCTGTAAAATGCTTGATTTCGAGAGTGAGCGAAACTAATGAAAACATTGTTGGGGTAAAACCTAAAGGGAAAGACCTAGCACCAAATCCAATTTGCCATCTGATCTAACTTCTGGAGGCAGTCAAAATGATCCTTAGAATTCTTCCCTACCTTATTCCTGTGCTGAGATACAGGCTGCTCCAACCTGCTGTAAAATGCTTGATTTCGAGAGTGAGCGAAACTAATGAAAACATTGTTGGGGTAAAACCTAAAGGGAAAGACCTAGCACCAAATCCAATTTGCCATCTGATCTAACTTCTGGAGGCAGTCAAAATGATCCTTAGAATTCTTCCCTACCTTATTCCTGTGCTGAGATACAGGCTGCTCCAACCTGCTGTAAAATGCTTGATTTCGAGAGTGAGCGAAACTAATGAAAACATTGTTGGGGTAAAACCTAAAGGGAAAGACCTAGCACCAAATCCAATTTGCCATCTGATCTAACTTCTGGAGGCAGTCAAAATGATCCTTAGAATTCTTCCCTACCTTATTCCTGTGCTGAGATACAGGCTGCTCCAACCTGCTGTAAAATGCTTGATTTCGAGAGTGAGCGAAACTAATGAAAACATTGTTGGGGTAAAACCTAAAGGGAAAGACCTAGCACCAAATCCAATTTGCCATCTGATCTAACTTCTGGAGGCAGTCAAAATGATCCTTAGAATTCTTCCCTACCTTATTCCTGTGCTGAGATACAGGCTGCTCCAACCTGCTGTAAAATGCTTGATTTCGAGAGTGAGCGAAACTAATGAAAACATTGTTGGGGTAAAACCTAAAGGGAAAGACCTAGCACCAAATCCAATTTGCCATCTGATCTAACTTCTGGAGGCAGTCAAAATGATCCTTAGAATTCTTCCCTACCTTATTCCTGTGCTGAGATACAGGCTGCTCCAACCTGCTGTAAAATGCTTGATTTCGAGAGTGAGCGAAACTAATGAAAACATTGTTGGGGTAAAACCTAAAGGGAAAGACCTAGCACCAAATCCAATTTGCCATCTGATCTAACTTCTGGAGGCAGTCAAAATGATCCTTAGAATTCTTCCCTACCTTATTCCTGTGCTGAGATACAGGCTGCTCCAACCTGCTGTAAAATGCTTGATTTCGAGAGTGAGCGAAACTAATGAAAACATTGTTGGGGTAAAACCTAAAGGGAAAGACCTAGCACCAAATCCAATTTGCCATCTGATCTAACTTCTGGAGGCAGTCAAAATGATCCTTAGAATTCTTCCCTACCTTATTCCTGTGCTGAGATACAGGCTGCTCCAACCTGCTGTAAAATGCTTGATTTCGAGAGTGAGCGAAACTAATGAAAACATTGTTGGGGTAAAACCTAAAGGGAAAGACCTAGCACCAAATCCAATTTGCCATCTGATCTAACTTCTGGAGGCAGTCAAAATGATCCTTAGAATTCTTCCCTACCTTATTCCTGTGCTGAGATACAGGCTGCTCCAACCTGCTGTAAAATGCTTGATTTCGAGAGTGAGCGAAACTAATGAAAACATTGTTGGGGTAAAACCTAAAGGGAAAGACCTAGCACCAAATCCAATTTGCCATCTGATCTAACTTCTGGAGGCAGTCAAAATGATCCTTAGAATTCTTCCCTACCTTATTCCTGTGCTGAGATACAGGCTGCTCCAACCTGCTGTAAAATGCTTGATTTCGAGAGTGAGCGAAACTAATGAAAACATTGTTGGGGTAAAACCTAAAGGGAAAGACCTAGCACCAAATCCAATTTGCCATCTGATCTAACTTCTGGAGGCAGTCAAAATGATCCTTAGAATTCTTCCCTACCTTATTCCTGTGCTGAGATACAGGCTGCTCCAACCTGCTGTAAAATGCTTGATTTCGAGAGTGAGCGAAACTAATGAAAACATTGTTGGGGTAAAACCTAAAGGGAAAGACCTAGCACCAAATCCATTTGCCATCTGATCTAACTTCTGGAGGCAGTCAAAATGATCCTTAGATTCTTCCCTACCTTATTCCTGTGCTGAGATACAGGCTGCTCCAACCTGCTGTAAAATGCTTGATTTCGAGAGTGAGCGAAACTAATGAAAACATTGTTGGGGTAAAACCTAAAGGGAAAGACCTAGCACCAAATCCAATTTGGCCATCTGATCTAACTTCTGGAGGCAGTCAAAATGATCCTTAGAATTCTTCCCTACCTTATTCCTGTGCTGAGATACAGGCTGCTCCAACCTGCTGTAAAATGCTTGATTTCGAGAGGTGAGCGAAACTAATGAAAACATTGTTGGGGTAAAACCTAAAGGGAAGACCTAGCACCAAATTCCAATTGGCCATCTGATCTAACTTCTGGAGGCAGTCAAAATGATCCTTAGAATTCTTCCCTACCTTATTCCTGTGCTGAGATACAGGCTGCTCCAACCTGCTGTAAAATGCTTGATTTCGAGAGTGAGCGAAACTAATGAAAACATTGTTGGGGTAAAACCTAAAGGGAAAGACCTAGCACCAAATTCCAATTGGCCATCTGATCTAACTTCTGGAGGCAGTCAAAATGATCCTTAGAATTCTTCCCTACCTTATTCCTGTGCTGAGATACAGGCTGCTCCAACCTGCTGTAAAATGCTTGATTTCGAGAGTGAGCGAAACTAATGAAAACATTGTTGGGGTAAAACCTAAAGGGAAAGACCTAGCACCAAATCCAATTTGCCATCTGATCTAACTTCTGGAGGCAGTCAAAATGATCCTTAGAATTCTTCCCTACCTTATTCCTGTGCTGAGATACAGGCTGCTCCAACCTGCTGTAAAATGCTTGATTTCGAGAGTGAGCGAAACTAATGAAAACATTGTTGGGGTAAAACCTAAAGGGAAAGACCTAGCACCAAATCCAATTTGCCATCTGATCTAACTTCTGGAGGCAGTCAAAATGATCCTTAGAATTCTTCCCTACCTTATTCCTGTGCTGAGATACAGGCTGCTCCAACCTGCTGTAAAATGCTTGATTTCGAGAGTGAGCGAAACTAATGAAAACATTGTTGGGGTAAAACCTAAAGGGAAAGACCTAGCACCAAATCCAATTTGCCATCTGATCTAACTTCTGGAGGCAGTCAAAATGATCCTTAGAATTCTTCCCTACCTTATTCCTGTGCTGAGATACAGGCTGCTCCAACCTGCTGTAAAATGCTTGATTTCGAGAGTGAGCGAAACTAATGAAAACATGTTGGGGTAAAACCTAAAGGGAAAGACCTAGCACCAAATCCAATTTGCCATCTGATCTAACTTCTGGAGGCAGTCAAAATGATCCTTAGAATTCTTCCCTACCTTATTCCTGTGCTGAGATACAGGCTGCTCCAACCTGCTGTAAAATGCTTGATTTCGAGAGTGAGCGAAACTAATGAAAACATCGTTGGGGTAAAACCTAAAGGGAAAAGACCTAGCACCAAATCCAATTTGCCATCTGATCTAACTTCTGGAGGCAGTCAAAATGATCCTTAGAATTCTTCCCTACCTTATTCCTGTGCTGAGATACAGGCTGCTCCAACCTGCTGTAAAATGCTTGATTTCGAGAGTGAGCGAAACTAATGAAAACATTGTTGGGGTAAAACCTAAAGGGAAAGACCTAGCACCAAATCCAATTTGCCATCTGATCTAACTTCTGGAGGCAGTCAAAATGATCCTTAGAATTCTTCCCTACCTTATTCCTGTGCTGAGATACAGGCTGCTCCTAACCTGCTGTAAAATGCTTGATTTCGAGAGTGAGCGAAACTAATGAAAACATTGTTGGGGTAAAACCTAAAGGGAAAGACCTAGCACCAAATCCAATTTGCCATCTGATCTAACTTCTGGAGGCAGTCAAAATGATCCTTAGAATTCTTCCCTACCTTATTCCTGTGCTGAGATACAGGCTGCTCCAACCTGCTGTAAAATGCTTGATTTCGAGAGTGAGCGAAACTAATGAAAACATTGTTGGGGTAAAACCTAAAGGGAAAGACCTAGCACCAAATCCAATTTGCCATCTGATCTAACTTCTGAGGCAGTCAAAATGATCCTTAGAATTCTTCCCTACCTTATTCCTGTGCTGAGATACAGGCTGCTCCAACCTGCTGTAAAATGCTTGATTTCGAGAGTGAGCGAAACTAATGAAAACATTGTTGGGGTAAAACCTAAAGGGAAAGACCTAGCACCAAATCCAATTTGCCATCTGATCTAACTTCTGGAGGCAGTCAAAATGATCCTTAGAATTCTTCCCTACCTTATTCCTGTGCTGAGATACAGGCTGCTCCAACCTGCTGTAAAATGCTTGATTTCGAGAGTGAGCGAAACTAATGAAAACATTGTTGGGGTAAAACCTAAAGGGAAAGACCTAGCACCAAATCCAATTTGCCATCTGATCTAACTTCTGGAGGCAGTCAAAATGATCCTTAGAATTCTTCCCTACCTTATTTCCTGTGCTGAGATACAGGCTGCTCCAACCTGCTGTAAAATGCTTGATTTCGAGAGTGAGCGAAACTAATGAAAACATTGTTGGGGTAAAACCTAAAGGGAAAGACCTAGCACCAAATCCAATTTGCCATCTGATCTAACTTCTGGAGGCAGTCAAAATGATCCTTAGAATTCTTCCCTACCTTATTCTGTGCTGAGATACAGGCTGCTCCAACCTGCTGTAAAATGCTTGATTTCGAGAGTGAGCGAAACTAATGAAAACATTGTTGGGGTAAAACCTAAAGGGAAAGACCTAGCACCAAATCCAATTTGCCATCTGATCTAACTTCTGGAGGCAGTCAAAATGATCCTTAGAATTCTTCCCTACCTTATTCCTGTGCTGAGATACAGGCTGCTCCAACCTGCTGTAAAATGCTTGATTTCGAGAGTGAGCGAAACTAATGAAAACATTGTTGGGGTAAAACCTAAAGGGAAAGACCTAGCACCAAATCCAATTTGCCATCTGATCTAACTTCTGGAGGCAGTCAAAATGATCCTTAGAATTCTTCCCTACCTTATTCCTGTGCTGAGATACAGGCTGCTCCAACCTGCTGTAAAATGCTTGATTTCGAGAGTGAGCGAAACTAATGAAAACATTGTTGGGGTAAAACCTAAAGGGAAAGACCTAGCACCAAATCCAATTTGCCATCTGATCTAACTTCTGGAGGCAGTCAAAATGATCCTTAGAATTCTTCCCTACCTTATTCCTGTGCTGAGATACAGGCTGCTCCAACCTGCTGTAAAATGCTTGATTTCGAGAGTGAGCGAAACTAATGAAAACATTGTTGGGGTAAAACCTAAAGGGAAAGACCTAGCACCAAATCCAATTTGCCATCTGATCTAACTTCTGGAGGCAGTCAAAATGATCCTTAGAATTCTTCCCTACCTTATTCCTGTGCTGAGATACAGGCTGCTCCAACCAGCTGTAAAATGCTTGATTTCGAGAGTGAGCGAAACTAATGAAAACATCGTTGGGGTAAAACCTAAAGGGAAAGACCTAGCACCAAATCCAATTTGCCATCTGATCTAACTTCTGGAGGCAGTCAAAATGATCCTTAGAATTCTTCCCTACCTTATTCCTGTGCTGAGATACAGGCTGCTCCAACCTGCTGTAAAATGCTTGATTTCGAGAGTGAGCGAAACTAATGAAAACATTGTTGGGGTAAAACCTAAAGGGAAAGACCTAGCACCAAATCCAATTTGCCATCTGATCTAACTTCTGGAGGCAGTCAAAATGAGCCTTAGAATTCTTCCCTACCTTATTCCTGTGCTGAGATACAGGCTGCTCCAACCTGCTGTAAAATGCTTGATTTCGAGAGTGAGCGAAAGTAATGAAAACATTGTTGGGGTAAAACCTAAAGGGAAAGACCTAGCACCAAATCCAATTTGCCATCTGATCTAACTTCTGGAGGCAGTCAAAATGATCCTTAGAATTCTTCCCTACCTTATTCCTGTGCTGAGATACAGGCTGCTCCAACCTGCTGTAAAATGCTTGATTTCGAGAGTGAGCGAAACTAATGAAAACATTGTTGGGGTAAAACCTAAAGGGAAAGACCTAGCACCAAATCCAATTTGCATCTGATCTAACTTCTGGAGGCAGTCAAAATGATCCTTAGAATTCTTCCCTACCTTATTCCTGTGCTGAGATACAGGCTGCTCCAACCTGCTGTAAAATGCTTGATTTCGAGAGTGAGCGAAACTAATGAAAACATTGTTGGGGTAAAACCTAAAGGGAAAGACCTAGCACCAAATCCAATTTGCCATCTGATCTAACTTCTGGAGGCAGTCAAAATGATCCTTAGAATTCTTCCCTACCTTATTCCTGTGCTGAGATACAGGCTGCTCCAACCTGCTGTAAAATGCTTGATTTCGAGAGTGAGCGAAACTAATGAAAACATTGTTGGGGTAAACCTAAAGGGAAAGACCTAGCACCAAATCCAATTTGCCATCTGATCTAACTTCTGGAGGCAGTCAAAATGATCCTTAGAATTCTTCCCTACCTATTCCTGTGCTGAGATACAGGCTGCTCCAACCTGCTGTAAAATGCTTGATTTCGAGAGTGAGCGAAACTAATGAAAAACATTGTGGGGTAAAACTAAAGGGGAAAAGACC